>NC_087158.1:29579539-29607039 GCF_035594125.1 Scylla paramamosain | reverse complement strand
TCAAACTGCGGTCCCTTCTTCCAACCTTCCTTGAAACCCTTGATTACTTTCTGCATTCCCTTGTTAAGCTTCGCCAGATACACCATCCGCCTGTTGTTGTCCTGTCCACCTCAACCTTTTTTCCGACACTTATTTGACTTCCTCGTTAAATCTATTCCTGTGTCTCATAATAATAATCAGTTCATTTCAATCTCCTTTTGTAGACTCTTCAGATTTCCTCGTTAAATCTATTCCTGTGTTACGTAATAATAATAAGTTCATTGCAATCTCCTTTTGTAGACTCTTACTTCAGATTTCTTCGTTAAATCTATTAATGTTTCTCATAATAATAATCAGTTCATTTCAACCCCCTTTTGTAGATTCTTACTGCAGATTTCTTCGTTAAAACTATTTCTGTTTCTCATAATAATCATACTTGACAATGCGTTTGTGAATGAGACACAATGCTCTTATTAGTAGTATTTCTTGTGCAATTCTTCTTCCTCCAGGAGTGAAATTGTAGGCTTAAGGAATGTCTGGCGGAAGTTAATATCATCATCAACAACAAAATGGCATTCGTTCTCTCTCACTGTTGCATAAATGAGGTAAATGAAATGACTCCCATAATCTCCTGAATATCTGACGAAGGTTAGCATAAACATGAACCAAAATGGCATTCGTTCTCTCTGGCCGTTAAATGAATAGACTAAATTTACTCCCAAAATCCCCGCAATATTTGACGAAGAGATGGAATTACTGTAGAGCTGCAAAGGATGGGAGTCACAGAGGAAGATGCAGAGAACAGAAGCAAACAACTGGAGGAGACTCGTATATGGCGCCAACTTCAGCGTGATTCAAAGAAAACCAGAAAAGAACAAGAACAAGAACATCAACAACAAAATGGCGTCGTTCCCTCTCACCATTTTCTCTGTATTTCATGATGAGCTCGTTGAACATCTCGAGGTACTTGGACTTCCTGGCGAAGGCGACGCCGTAGCCAGTAAGGGCGTACCAGGAGCCCACGGTGAGGAGGCGGCACTCGTCGTCCTGCCCCACCAGGTACTCCATAACCGTGGCGTCGTACAGGAAGGCGTCCAGGTTCCTGCAGGGAGGGAGAGGAAGGAAGGGGCATTACGTGAGGCTGGGGAGGGAGAGAAGTGAAGTGCTGCAAGGCGGAGAGAGACGGAAAGGGAAGAGAAAGGATAGAATGGGATACGAAGAGAAAGGATAGGACGGAAAAGGAAGAGAATGGTAGGAGATGGAAGGGGAAAGATGAAATAGAAGGGGGAGGAGGAGGAGGAGGAGTAGGAGGAATAACACGGTAGAAGAGGAAGAAGGATAGAACGGGAGATATAGAGTAAAAGAATAGGAGTATTACTTATAGGAAAGCCATGGTAGTACGTAAGGCGGCAGAATAAGAGTAACAGACGAAATAGAAGCAGGAAGATCAGGAAAGGAGGCGTGGAGACATGGATAGGAAAATCATTGAAGAAAAAGAAAGTTCCCGTATAAGAATGTGGAAGAAAAAAACACAAACCAATGAGGAACAGAAACAGTAGCGAGGAGAAAGACAACGGAGGCAGGGGAGTTGAAGGGCATCTGTTGAAGGAGTAAGGGGCGGTCAGCAGAGGGGGAGGTGAAGCATCAGGGAGGGGAGAGAGGGACAGCAGCATAAGAATAATGAAAAAAATAAGCGGATTACACAAGGAGGAAGGAAATGAACAATATTTAAGATGGCGTGGTTGTCTGGCAGCGGGGAGAGAGAGAGAGGGTATTAGGCGGCAGAGCGTAGAGAGAGAGAGAGAGAGAGAGAGAGAGAGAGAGAGAGAGAGAGAGAGAGAGAGAGAGAGTTGATAATGAAATAAACAGGTAACACAAAACCAGCAATTCAAACATAAACCGCAGTAAATCATAAAAGAAAAAAAAACATAATTGAAGCTTAGAGTAAAAAACAAAACAATGAAAACTACACTGAATAGGATTACACTATTGGAGAAAATAACATGAAATAAAAAAAAGGGGGATGGAGAGGAACAAAACAAAAATAAGGCCGAGAGAGAGAGAGAGAGAGAGAGAGAGAGAGAGAGAGAGAGAGAGAGAGAGAGAGAGAGAGAGAGAGAGAGAGAGAGAGAGAAACACGAATACAGATACATTACAGTAAAACAAACAAAAAAAAAACTACAAAGGAAAAATAACCTTGATGTGATTAAACGAGGAAACCGAAGAAGCAAATTAGAACGAAAAAAAGCAAAGACGTATTAAAGAAGGAGAAAAAAAAATTAGCTTGGAAACGAAAATATTAATGGACGTTAGTATATGAGACCAAATGAACGAAGTAACTGGATTGTGTTAAGTTAAAAAAAAAAAAAAAAAGAATAGACAGGAAGCTGACGTTGTTGTTTTACGGGAAGAGGAAGTGGGAAATGAGAGGAAATAGTGCTGTGTTAATGAGAAATTATTCATATACAACCATTATGATACAAAGAGAAAAAAGAAATGAGAAAAAAAAATTTTCAAGTAGGAAAAATGAGTGAAATTACTAACTGTGAATTAAGGAAGGAGAATAAAAAAAAGAGAGTGGAATTAAAGTTAACATAAGTGGAAAATAAGACGTGAAAGAAGGTGACAATAAGAAAATAAACGTATATTAAATTAAAATATTATAATAAAGAGAGGGGTACAGTTATTTTAAAGTAGAATAAATAAAAAAAAGCAAGACATGAAAGAAGGTGGAAAGAAGAAAATAAACGTGTATTGAATTAAGGAAAGGGGAAAAGAGAAGCGCCAAGAAGCAAAGGTCAGAGATGGAGCTCAAAAAAAAAAAACGACATTGAAGGAAGGAAAAGAAAAAAAGATATGTATAAACATGTAACGGATTAAAAGAAAAAAAAAAGAACAATAACAATACGAAACAAAATAAAAAAAGTATGAATGAAAAATGACATTGAAAAGAGATTAAGAGAGGAAAAAGAACCATAACATCATGAAACAAAAGCAGGAGTGAATGAAATAACGAGAAAAAAGAAAGATACATATAAAGAAATAAGAAAAGAAGAAATAAAACACCAGAATAGGAACATCGTGTGTGTGTGTGTGTGTGTGTGTGTGTGTGTGTGTGTGTGTGTGTGTGTGCGCCTGAGGGTCAAGTGTCATGAGAAATTCTTATGTTTTCTCCCACGGTTAAAATTGTAATGAATTATATACATTGTGAATATAATGAGGTGATATTGTATTATTAGAGAGAGAGAGAGAGAGAGAGAGAGAGAGAGAGAGAGAGAGAGAGAGAGAGAGAGAGAGAGAGAGAGAGAGAGAGAGAGAGAGAGAGAGAGAGAGAGAGAGAGAGAGAGAGAGAGAGAGAGAGAGAGAGAGAGAGAGAGAGAGAGAGAGAGAGAGAGAGAGAGAGAGAGAGAGAGAGAGAGTACCACCACCACCATCACCACCACCACCACCACTACCACCACAATCTAATGCTCTCCATCTTCAAGTTTCCCTCATATCTCACGAATTACTAAGGAAAAAACGAAGTTGCGAGGAAAACGTGGCTTTTTTTTATTACTCCTTAGCCTTATTGTTTACGTTTTTGTGACGAGTGCGGCGGCGGGAACTGCAATGGTATTGGTGGTAGTTGCAGTGGTGGTGATGGTGGTAGTGGTGGTGGGAGTGGCAGTCATGGTGAAGTGGTGTTGGTGGTAATGATGGTAGTCGTGGTGGTGGTAATGGTGGTGGAAGTGGTGGTGGTGGTGGTGGCGATGGTGGTGGTGGTGTTCTGTATCATCACTCACCTTGAATGGCGGATACGCAGGTTAAAAATAGGTATGCCGGAAGTGAGTCATTCTGTTTCATAAAGGTACTGGTTTTTATTTCTCTTATATTTATTTATTTATTTATTTATTTATTTATTTTTTTTTTTTTGGTCTTTCAAGGTGCGTCAATTATTTTTTCTCTAATATTATTATTTTTTTTTATCATTATCATTTTTTATTATTTTCTCTTTCTTTGTGTGTGTGTGTGAAGGAAAGCGTGTCAAGGAGGATTATTAAAAGGAAAAAAAAAAAATCAAGAAAAAGTGAAAAATATCACACTCAACTTTTCCGCTCCCCCCAAAAAGTAGAAAAAAAAAAAGAAGATAAGTAGTTTTAATCCACAGGTGTCACATTGTTCAAGTGTCTCGGAATTGGAGGTAAAATTACAGATCCTGATTCTCTTGTTTATTCAATTTGTTTATCTACTTTTTGTTTATATAATATTTTTTTTTTTTACGAGTAATGAAGGAACTTTTTGGTTTCCATAAGTAATTTGTTGTGTTTGTTTATAAGTAATTTTCCTTATTAGTTGTTAGTTTTTTTTTCCGTTTTCGTATTTCCATTCCTCTCTGTTTGCTTTCTGGCATCTTGTTCTCCCTCTGCCTCTTCCTCTCTCTCTCTCTCTCTCTCTCTCTCTCTCTCTCTCTCTCTCTCTCTCTCTCTCTCTCTCTCTCTCTCTCTCTCTCTCTCTGCCTCACCGCACCACGACCACGCAGTAAATAACACAGTGATCGCTGGGCAGAGTCGCTCCACTTTAGAAAGACAAATCTACATTATTTCCTATTTTGCACGCTCAGGACTGGCAGGGTAGCACGAGAGAGAGAGAGAGAGAGAGAGAGAGAGAGAGAGAGAGAGAGAGAGAGAGAGAGGGAAGGAACAATCGCTCAGGTGTTACAGGGGACAATCATTCAGGTGTTACGCGTTTAGACAGGGCAATAATGGCTGACCTAACTACTAATTGGTGATCACTTGTGGCCTAATGCAAGTGGAGTAGTAGAGATAGAGATGTGCTGAGAAATATAATTTGAGAAAGTGATAAGTAACTATGTAGCTTATAGATAGGTAGACTGATGGATAGATAAATAGCCATATAGAGTATAGGTAGGGAGGTAATTAAATAGATAGATAGATAGATAGATAGTAATTTCTTATAAGAGGCAGACAGTGGTAAAATAAAAATAAAAAAGTATTGCCAGTAAAAACAGCAATTGCCACTCCCACAAAAGCAGCTGCCAGTCGAACTCGTAAGGCAGTGTTGCTAATTTCTCCCACAAAATGCCTTGATATTTGTTCTCCTGCTCTCCTTAAGAAATGCAAGTCACAGGAAGTAACAAAAAACAATAAATGAGGAAGGTGCTTGTTCCAACAGTTTACCAGTGAAAGTGATGGGGAATCTGAGACACTGGTTAGGCATTACGTCGTGGAGCCGCGGGAGGGGAAAGGGAAGGAGTTTGGAAGTTTAGAAGAGCAGTCACGACACAAACAGTTGGCGAAAATAGCGAATGATGAAACACTGTATCGTTTTGTGAGATAAGATATTGGCAGAAAGGGATTTGATGAGGCAAGGAAGTATTTGACTCCACCCAGTTTAGAAGTAAAAAAAAAAAAGTAAGAAGCACAAGAAAAATAAGAATATAAGGAAAAAATACAAGAAGACAGGAAGCTTACATATGTCAGTCCCTTACCCTCCTATATCCACTATCATCCCTATCCATAGAATCAATCAATCGTCTTTCAAACCTCTCTATTGATTCAGCACCGACAACCTGATTACTGAGTCTATTCCAGTCATCTATCACTCGATTTGTGAGCCAATTTCTTCCTCTTTCTTTAAAAATGTGTGTGTGTGTGTGTGTGTGTGTGTGTGTGTGTGTGTGTGTGTGTGTGTGTGTGTGTGTGTGTGTGTAGGTCAATAATAGGTTAAAAAAACAGGAATACTAAATAAAGTGTTGGAGCGTAATGTTTTTTTGTTTTCCTGGCATCAGCAACACAACGAAATGCTGCTTTTCTATTTTCGTTTCGTCACCGTCACCAAACGTTTTTTTTTTTCAAGAGAACGTTTTGGCTTCCCTCTCGTGAAATAGTGAAATGCACAATGAATTGACTCTTTCCGGCTAATGGACACTTCAGCTAATGACCTTTCCTTTGGCTCAATCTCCAGCACATATATTACTTTCTCTTTCACTTCCTCTTTTTCTCCTTTCAATACCACTGCGTCAGCTTTTATTTTGTTCTGGACATCATTAGTAGATTTTTAGATATTTTCCGTCATAAAGAGGTTAAAAAAACATCACTATAGTCCCTTCCACTATAATTACACGTCTATTTACTCTGTACTATGCCCAACAACAACAGGCGGGTGCACAAAGTTGGGAAATTGCCAGTAGCAGTCAATGGCTCGATAAATATCACCAGTACTCGCCACTCGCTCTCCTGCTTCCATTTATTTCTGTTTACTCGCTGCCTCCCGGTGTTCGCTGGCTTGGCAATCTGGTTGTCTTTGGCGGCCCCGAGGGAGGCTTGTCCGCTGCCTAATTTACCGCAAGACACACCAATAACACCTTCCCTTCACTTTCCTTCACCTTCCTTCACCTTGCTCCTCTCTCTCTGTCTTCCCTCTTGCTCTTGTGCCTTTCTTTCCTTGCCCGCTTTTTTAGTCAATAAATTTTTCTTCTTTTCCTTCCCTCCTTTGCTAACTAATGCATCTGACCTTCCTTTTCATCCCTTCTTTGTTAAATAATATAGCTGTCTTTTCTTTTCTTCCTTCTTTTGTTAACTAGTTCATTCATCCATTCATATATTCTTGCCCTTCTCTCCTCCCTTCCTCTTGCGCTCCTTTTCTTTCCTCCCTTGTTATCTAATACGTCTATCTCTATTTTCTTCCTTCTTTTCTTAACTAATTCAACAATCCATCTCGAAAACTCTCCTTTCATTTTTCCTTCTCTCCACACCTTTTGTCTCCTCCTCCTCCTTTTCATCCTCCTCTTCTTTTCTTCCTTCCATTCACTCATTTATCCATCTATATATTCTTCCTAACGTTCCCAAATTCCCTCCTTTCATATCTTCTTCCTCCTCCTTTATTCCTCCTCCTCCTCCTCCTCCCCTTTGCTTCCCTCCACTTTTACCATTTCTCCGCCAGTAACTTCAGTCTTGCGATAATTTTGTGTAATATTTTCTGCCTTTCTACTGCAGTTTCTCCGTTTTATTAGGCCAATTTATGTTTTATACTGTTATTGTTGCTTTTGTACATTTTTTTTTTATTTCAGTGAGTGATGAGAGAGAGAGAGAGAGAGAGAGAGAGAGAGAGAGAGAGAGAGAGAGAGAGAGAGAGAGGGAGAGGGAGAGGGAGAGGTGTACGTCGATATTGTTTCCTTGACGGCGCGCTGTGATGACTACCTCCCTTATTGCAGAGAGAGAGAGAGAGAGAGAGAGAGAGAGAGAGAGAGAGAGAGAGAGAGAGAGAGAGAGAGAGAGAGAGAACGTAACCTTGGCATGATATAAAGCAGGTGATAAGATTCTCAGCTGTTTATATTTACCTGTGAGAACAACCTTGCTCTCTCTCTCTCTCTCTCTCTCTCTCTCTCTCTCTCTCTCTCTCTCTCTCTCTCTCTCTCTCTCTCTCTCTCTCTCTCTCTCTCTCTCTCTCTCTCTCTCTCTTTGCATCTCCCTCGCCACCCTGCCTGACCCTTGACACGGCCCTGCACTCTATTGACTCTCTCTCTTTCTCTCTCTCTCTCTCTCTCTCTCTCTCTCTCTCTCTCTCTCTCTCTCTCTCTCTCTCTCTCTCTCTCTCTCTCTCTCTCTCTCTCTCTCTCTCTCTCTCTCTCTCTCTCTCTCTCTCTCTCTCTCTCTCTCTCTCTCTCTCTCTCTCTCTCTCTCTCTCTCTCTCTCTCTCTCTCTCTCTCTCTCTCTCTCTCTCTCTCTGCAAAGGTTCCCACGAGGTCACTTAAGCAGAAGCAAACTCTTGGATATAAAGGCAGAGTTGAGTCGAGTTTTCAAAAAAGTCATTGGTTTTTGACCGGAGCAGCTCAGCGACTGGAAAGCCTCGCCTCTCGGTCAAGGGCTGTCATATTTTTTGTATCCCTTGCCTTCCTTATTTTCTCTTGTGTCTTCAGTTTTCGGACCATCCTCGTATTCTTTCAAGTCCTCTCCTGTCTTCTCTTCCTCCTCCTCTTGTTGCTTTCCCTCCTGTTTCCTCTTTTTTTTTTTTCGTTTTTTTTTAATTCAGCTCCTCTCCTCTTCATCTTTTTCTTCTTTCTCTCCATTTTCCTCCAATATACTTTTCAAGGCTGACTTTGATATTGTTGATATGAATTATATTTCTTCCTTTCCGTCAGTCTTTCCTTTCCTTTTCTCTTCATTTTATTTTCCTTGGTAGTATTCATCCTGTATAATTACGTGTATCGTATGTGTCAGGCTGCTTATCTCTGTTCCTTTATCTATCCATCTACAAGGAAGGGAGGAGGAGGAGGAGGAGGAGGAAAAGGATGTACGAGACTTTATGAGATTGAAGTAAAAGTATATAGTAGACGAGTGTTTATCTGTCAGTCAGTCTCTAAATGCGTCGCTAAAGAGCAAAATACAAGGTTAAATCTAATGATAAGTGCGGAAAATAGCGAGAGAGTTCCTGGAAATCATTGTTCAAAACTTTGCTTAGTGTCATGATGCTTTTTTTTTTTTCCTTTGAGGGAAGAAAAATGAAAGAAGTCTGCCTCTCCTCTCCGTTCGTGGGTTTTCATGGAAGAGAGAAATGAAGGAGCGGAGGAAAAGTTCTTTGTTCTTCCAATTGAGAAACGACACAATAGATTTTCCGGTGTGTGAATGGCTGAAGAGGAAAAGAGACAGAGAGAAAGAGAGAGTGAGGGGGGGTGAAAGTGTCTTAATTGAGGGAAGAGCAGGTGTGGTTCACTCCTGGCTTGGTGGTGAGGGTCATGGATGTCATTGCTATAATACACACCATCACATCCACCACCACGCCCACCACTGCCACCACCACACCCTCCACGTTCCCACCACACACGCACCACAGTTTCATTATCACATCCACCTGCACAGCCACACCCTGACCGCCACAGTTACAGCACCACACCCACCACAATCTCAGCACCACACCACACCTGCACTACCACAACCCTCAATATCCTAGCACCACATTCACAACATACCACCACCATATCCCACTAGTACACCCATTATCCACCTCCACATCACACTACAACATCACCATCACCACCTCAATCCTCACTCGCACCACATTCCCTCTGTAGACTCACCATATCTCAAAAGTACACCTACAATTTTTGCCATCCTTGCCATCACACCACACCACACCATCACCACCCCACACCATCACCTTCGTCTCAAGCATCACATTCACACTCTTTTGTTCAACTTCACCTCAGCCTTCATCTGGACCTTCGACCTGCCTCAAGCCACCCCAAGCAGCTCCTCCCCACATTGGAAGCCTCACCCACTGATCATCTTTCCGTGATCTCTCCTCCCTGATCCCCACATTCCCTGATCCCCGCCCGCTCTCATCCCCATGACTCCAGCGCGTGTGATGATCGTGTGGTTACGTAACAAGGCGTAACGAGGCAGGTCAACATGAATAGCGTTACGGAGTGCCTTCATCAGTATGTTTTTCCACGTATCTTTTTCATGTCACTCACCTTCCCCGCCACTTGACGCCGCCTCTCCCTCATGCACTCTTCGCCTCGCTTCGCCTCCTCAGCTTTCCCCGCCCTTGACACTGAGCCCTCCTTCCCTCCTTGACATTCAACCTTCCCCTCACTCCTTGTCACTTGTCTTTTCTCATGTTCAGATCTTACCCCCCCTTTCCGTTGCTCTCTCATCATCCGCCACCTCTCACTTTTTTCCTTCCGGAGTCCTCACCACACGCCTACTTAACACCACTTATTCAGTTCTTGTCACTCATCTCGTCTATTCCCATCTCCTCCTTCCCAGCTTTCACTCTTCCAAACATTGCGATCCCACGCTGTTTTCTGATACCTTTTTATCTTCCTCAGTTCCCACTATGCATCCACCGGCACTCCTTCCTCACTCCTTGCCATTTCCAGTTCCTACACTCCTACGTTCTCCTAATCTTCGTTGTTATTCACTACTTTCTCACCTAAGTCTTCTCCACTTGACACTAACGCGTCTTCTTCGTATTCAGGATTAGTGTCGAGTCAGTAGGGAGTTTTAAAAGAAGAGCAGATAGATGTATCGATAAAGATGACAGGTGGAAAGAGATAGGCGTGCTTTTATACAGGGATTGCCGTGTGTAAGCTTGAGGGCTTCTTGCAACATTTTCTGTTCTCTTATCTTCTTATTTACATCTCGCATCGTTCGCTCTCCCAATCATCACTACCATCCGCTACTCTTTTCTTTCACTCGTTCCCCAATCGTCGCCACGCAGCCAGTACATAACATTCAGACTCTAATCCATATCTGCCACTCACCCCTTCTTGACGGCCCTCACGCCCTCCACCGGGCTGGTCTGGTTGAACTGGCGCATGTAGGCGTGCATCACAGGGAAAGACTTCTTCATGAGCACGTCTGTGTTGCCGTGCAGGGTGGTGGCGAACTTGAAGGGAGGCTTCATGGAGGTGGGGTTCTGCAGCTGTTGGGGGGAAAGTAGAAGACGGTCAGATATAGACTAAGAGAGATAGGAGTGGATTTCTAAGCAAGGCAACACTAGTTTGATTGGAATTATGTACGTTATTACTAGATAAATGCATGGAGGTGGGGTTCTGCAGCTGCTGGGGGAAAGAAGAGGGGATAAATACTATGTGCAGACTAACAGAAGTGGATATGGAGACAAGAAAAACAAATACAAGAATAGAAGTGGATATGTAGATATGAAAACAAGATAGAAATATAGAATGTAGATTGATAGATAGATAGGAAAACAGCAATGGATATGAAGACAAGTTCCGTTCCAGTCCTGCGTTTTAAACCACATACACGCCCGTAACCGCCCCTCCTCTCTCTCTCTCTCTCTCTCTCTCTCTGGTAATGAAGTCTAAACGAAGCTTCTAATTTTTCAGTGAGGAAGGTAGTGTGGAATGGGCGTCAGTTTGGCCTCCATGACGCCGACACGCCCTCATCTTTCCTCTCCTCCAACCCTTCCTTCTTCTTCCACTCCCTTCTCTTTCCCCCCTCTTCCACTCCCTTCTCCTTCCTCTATTTCCTCCTTCCCCTCCTCTTTCCCCTCCTTGGCCAGACCGTGTAATTTTTCTCCAATACTGAAGGTTAGTTTTACTTCTCTTAATTGACTCAAAGTGAAGCTGCATAGAAAACGACGATGGAGTTGTTTTCCCATTTTCTTTGCTCTCTTTCTTTTTTTAAGGGAAAACTACGTGATTCCAATTTTAGCTCTAGATATAAGAGAGAGAGAGAGAGAGAGAGAGAGAGAGAGAGGAGAGAGAGAGAGAGAGAGAGAGAGAGAGAGAGAGAGAGAGAGACTGTAGTAGGATGTAGAAGTATATATACTCAGAACTTTCCATGATAAATGCAAGGAAGAGGTGTGTGTGAGAGGAGGAAGAGGAAGAGGAGGAGGTAGAGAAAGAGGAGGAGGAGGAGGAGGAGGAGGAGGAGGAGGAGGAGGAGGGATGAAATGTTATGAGACGAAGGGAAAGAGCAATGAATGAACAAGGAGAGGCAGGAAGGAAGGAGAAAGAGAGAGAGAGAGAGAGAGAGGAGAGAGAGAGAGAGAGAGGAGAGAGAGAGAGAGAGAGAGAGAGAGAGAGAGAGAGAGAGGAGAGAGAAGTATTTATTGAGTTTATGGAATGAAGGTGATATTATAGCCAGAAGCGAGAGAGAGAGAGAGAGAGAGAGAGAGAGAGAGAGAGAGAGAGAGAGAGAGAGAGAGAGAGAGAGAGAGAGAGCAGCCAGCAACCGACAATAAAGGCCCCGTGGATCAGGCCTCTCCAATACTCACCCTCTTGTCCTCAATGCCAGACAGATCATAAAACTCCTCGCGGGTGATCATGAAGGCAGCAAGGTTGGCGGTGTAGATGGCCAGGAAGATGAGAGCAAACATCGCCCACACGTTGCCCATGAACCTGAGGGAAGGGACACGTGGGCGGAGGTAATCAGAAGCCTTCATTTCTCTTTCTCTTATCTATTAGGGAAAACGGTCAAGAGATAAGAAAGTGGTAGAAAAGAAAATTAAAATGTTGTTTCCTTCAAGAATCGGAGGTGGAACTGAGAGGAACGGCATTTTATTTTCAAAGGTGTCTTGATTTTCTCTCTTTTGAGCAGTTTAACTTGTATGTAAGAGAGGGGAAGCTGAGTGGGGGTGTAGTATGAGACTGAGGGAGAGGAAAAGAGAGAGGCAAAGAATAAGGGAGAGTTAAGAAGAGGGGGAGTGTGAGGTAAGGGAATACGAGGGAGAGGAAACTGAGAGTGTGAAGGATGAAAGAGTGAGAGGGGAAAGAATAAGGAAGGGATAGTTAAGGAAGAGCAATGTGTTTGAGGGGAGCGTGAGGGAGAGGAGGATGAGGAAGAGGAGTGTGAGTGATGGGAGAAGGAGGGAAAGAGGAAGGGGAGAGATAGAGTGGAGTGTTGTCTTGGTGAGCGGCAGAGCGGTGAGGCAAAACAAACACACACACACACACACACACACACACACACACACACACACACACACACACACACACACACAAGCCAATGCATCATGCCGAAAATAGATAAATCATCACTTATTTACCTGAGCCTGAAATGGACCAGAAATGGCAAGCCCCACGTTTCGTTATTTCACTCAATTACTTGGAGTCAACGGTCAGGAATAAAGACAATACCGGACACAATCAGCTTAACTGGTGAACTGGTGAAAGGGTTAACTGGTAAAGGCATATCCCTACTTACTACTACTATTACTGCTACTACTGTTACTACTACTACTACTACTGAACTGGTAGACGAGTGAACCAAGCGACTATGAGTATTGCGAGTCGGTGTCAGTTCCACGCAACAGTCGAAGCTCTACAACACAGTGGGAGGCAATTTGCATGAAAAACAAACACGTAAAGTCCCATCTAACTTTGTAATATATGGAGAACTCATCGCCACGCGGAAGCCAATGTTGGGACGTACTGTGGCTGCCTGATGATGGTGAATGTTGGGTGTGTGTTTGAGTGTGTGTGAACAGTGAATAGTGAAGGGATGGTGACTGTACCGTTATAATATGATCTGGAGTGATATTAATAGATTCCTTACATGTGAAGAATATTGGCCAAGAGGGGAAAATGGTAGAGGAAACTTGTACAATTCGCTGTTCCTAAAAAGTCACGTGAAGACGTACGTAATTTTGCTCGGGTCTTGTATCAGTATCAGTCATCTAACCTAACCTAACCTAACCTAAACTGATATAACATAACTAAACTTAATCCACCCTAATGTAATCTAAACACAACCTAACTTAACTTAGCCAAGCCTAATTTAACTGAAACCAATGTAACCTGAACCTAAAGAACCTAACTTTGAAATCAGCAACGTTTATACTCTCACTTCACTAATAACCGTAGCCGCAGAATATTTTTTTCCCTCTTTAGTGCGGAGAAGTGTACAATTAGTCAGGCATGGAGAGTCCTGAAGGCCTACTGTGGTTTGTTATCCTTTGTAGTCATTCTCACCACCACCATCACTACCATCAATCCTCAAAGTCAAACCACACGTGTTATGTCCAATAGACCTTTTCATTCATTACATTCCCTTATCTAGCAGCTTGAATATTCCTATAGGGCGATGTAGACAGGCAGCGTCACACCCCTTCTTGATATCTGCAGCAATATATGGGAATTCAATTATGTGCGACGCAGTGCAACGTTAAGAGTCTTCGGCCGTGGGAGTTAGGATGGTCAGAGAGGAAGAGCGTGGAGGACAAGTGGTGTGGGTGTGGTGGTGTGGGCAGGGTGGAGGCGCGTGGCTGTGGGAGGTGGTCTGAGTCACATGTGGGAGGCTTAGCGAGTGGAGGAAATTTTTACCAAATGTTTTTGCGTATATGCATTTTTAAGGTGTGTGTGTGTGTGTGTGTGTGTGTGTGTGTGTGTGTGTGTGTGTGTGAGAGAGAGAGAGAGAGAGAGAGAGAGAGAGAGAGAGAGAGAGAGAGAGAGAGAGAGGAGAGAGAGAGAGAGAGAGAGAGAGACAGAGAAAAGCAGCAGCTAAAGAAGACAGAAACAAAGGCGCGCACACACACACACACACACACACACATAGACTGAAAAAAATAAACCTTTACATATCACTCAGCCAGTCAGTCAATCAATCAGCGTGCCAATCAATCAGTCAGTCAGTCATGTTCAGGAGCAAAGGTTGACTGGTTGACTGGTTGACTGGCCAGATGTTGTGAGTGAGTGAGTGAGTGAGCGAGTGAGGGAGTGGGTGAGTGCGTGTGCAGATGAGCGTGAGTGGCTAGCTGAGTGTTTACCCACCTGGCCGTGTAGCCGCGGGGACAGTCCACATTGACTGCGGCCTGGAACAGAATGGCCCACACCATCCACAGCGTGCGGCACAGGGAGAAGCGGTGGCTGGCTGTAGGCTGGAGCTGTGGATAGAGGAGGCTGTGGTAGTAAATGACGAGGATGAGAAGTGTTGGCTGGGTGTCGACTGGAGCTGTGGGAAGAGGAGGCGGTAGTAGTGAAGGATTAGGATGAGAAGCGGTGACTGGGTAAAGACTGGAGCTGTGGGAGGAGGTAGTGGTTGTGAAGGACGAGGATGCACAAATGAGGTCGCAGTAAGTGATAATGACGCAGTCTCTCGTAATACCACAAAACTTCTCGGGCTCTATTAAATCTTCGCCTTATTGAACCTGCCAGCATTACTTAATAAGATTATATAATGTACAATGGCCAATAAATACATCGCGAGGAGGACGAGGAGCAGGACGACAAGGAGGAAAGAAGGGAATTACTATAGACATGTTTTGATGGAGTTTGGAAATCTTTTGTTTTTATTCACCTGGGAAGTGATAGATAGATGTGAAAAGTAATTGGGATATATATATATATATACTCGTATATATATATATATATATATATATATATATATATATATATATATATATATATATATATATATATATATATATATATATATATATATATATATATATATATATATATTTATATATATATTTTTTTTTTTTTTTTTTTTTTTTTGAGTGATTTTATAGTGTGTGTGTGTGTGTGTGTGTGTGTGTGTGTGGATGCGAGTTAATGTGATTAAGAGAAGTGTGTTTGGTGTTAATCAAGTCAGGCTTTTGTTTGTTGTGTTTTTGCGGGGAGCAAGTAAATGTATATCTGAGTGAGGACGTCACGTGTTAGCGGCGGCCAAAAGTGCGTCGTGTTTTGAGATGAATCAGAATAGTGAACAAGAAAACAGCACAACATTTATGACGCTGCGAATATTGTAAGCCTTCATGAAATTCACGAGCATGGTGGGACACACTGTCATAATTTTCATGACGTGACTTTGTTCGTTATATTCTATGCGTATGATAATGAAATAATGGAATAATCTTAACGAAAAACCCAGCCTTGATATTTTCATAGCCAGCCATTCAATGCGTTATATCTTACTGGTAAAAACGTGAAAATTACCATAATAATGAAATGGATGCCTGGAAATTTATATCTGACATCATTTTCATTCACGGCGACTACACAATTCACTCGACAAAGAGGATCTGATTGAGTATAGAATTTCACTGGAATTTCACGTACAAGCTAAAAAAATCCACGAGGGAAAAGAGCCAGTCGTGATAAACTAGTGAAAGTCGCTCCCAGAACACTCCTTCAGGGCTCAATGGAAGCTGTAAATCAAAACTTGCTCCCGGAAGCCACTCGAGCGCCAAACACCGAACATTTAGCAGCTCGCAGAGGGAGGAGCAATGGATGCCGTGATGTATGTAAAGGGGGAAGGTGAGTCTCTTGATGATGCTCGAGGCGAAAAAAGTCTACTTCTGTCTTAATTGGAGATGAAGGAGAAGTGTTACAGGAATGGCGTGAACGTAATCTTTTCATTTTGTAAGTGCGGAAATACGAGTGACTTTCAGCCGGAATACGAAGGGTGGACGGAAGGAAGAGTTTGATTTCAGTGCTAATTAGAAGTAAAGGCAATGCGCTACAGGTGTGGTGTGAGTGCTGGTGTTTATTTCTCTTTGCAAGTGCGGGAATGTGATGTACTCTTAACCAAAATACGATGGGTGAAAATGAACTTGAATAAAGACGCTGTTTTTCAGTGCTGATTAGTGGTATAAAGCGTGAAAATAGAGACTTTGATCTAGGAGCAGAAAAAATAAGTTCTTTCAAGGAAAATGCAAAATGTAGAAATTCCTAAGAGCAGGAATATAACCTCTGAAAGAAAACAGAAAAAGTAAAAAATGTTCTTGAGCACATTAGCCCTTCACTATCAATTAGAAATATAAAGATGCATAGCGTGATACTGGAGACTTTCTTCATCTAAAAACAAGAATATGATCTAGCCTGAGTATTGAGGACAAAAACTCAAGATAAATACTGGAAGCGCAACAAACTTGCTCGTCATAGGAATAAATAACTAATTTCTTTTTCAGCCCCGAAGCATGGGGACGACTCTTCATGATGAGAAGGACATATTCTTAAACCTCAATGCATAAAGTTAATGAATTGCTATTTTTCCCCAGTATGTAAAGGTAATTAAAACTATGCCACTGAAGTATTCCAAATGACGTCATAACGTGAATTAAGTCAGTTTCAACACACACACACACACACACACACACGAAAAAAAAAAAAGAGGAATGTGCTGCTGTTTTTTTTTTTTTTTTTTTTTTTTTTAAGAGTGAGCGGAAAGAGGAGAGGGCAAGCAGAGGATGGTGGTGAGGGTGGTGGTGAGGGTGGCTGTGAGGCAATAAAGGCATGACGAGGGTGTGGACTTTTTAATCACGTAAAAAGGAAGACCTCACTAAGGGGGGCAAGTGACGGCCACCTGGCACGGGATTAAGACAGACGGTGGCGTTGGTCTGGCCCGGTATTCGTTACCTTGGGAGTCAAATTAGACTACCAGATGACGGAAGGTGTTTGAAGTGACTGCCTGCACAAAATGACTCCGCTAAAATCATCAGTTATTTTCAGCCTTTTCGCTTCCTTGTTTTATTTTCTCGTTACCGTGGGAGTAAATTAAATCAGAAAATTATTGAAGGAAGGTGTTTGAAGTCACTGCATCTGAAAAAAAAAAAATCAATTTTTCCTCCTGATATCCTGTTTTTAAGATGATTAGGCGAGTGTGAGTGAAGGAGATTACTGATTAAGGAGAGTGGCTTAAAAATTATGCATCAGACACTGCCATTTCTACTCGTAAAAGATGAACGAAGAGCGCATACGAGAAGCACAGACGCGAGCAGGCACTTAAGGAACGGAAAGATGAAGGGACGCACAAAACTACTAATAACAGAAGAGGAAGCACAAAAAGCAATGAAAAACAGACACGTGGACCAATACAGACTAACAAAACGCACATACAGACAGAAAGCAAATCAAGTACATAAACAACAAGAAAGACAAGGCATTAATTTATATTTCAAACAATAATAGCAATCAAACTAAACAGAGAGACATGAGCCAATACAAACTAACAAAGCACACGTACACACATGCACACAAACAGAAAAGAGGATAATTACATAGACAGAACGGGAAGGACAAGGCATTAATATAAACTTCAGACAATAATACCAGTGAAACTATTGTAAATAGAGGCACGATTCATGCCATACTAATAAGATCACACACACACACACACACACACACACACACACACACACACACACACACACACACACACACACACACACACACAAAGACAAGCAATTACGCTGATAGATCAGAAAGGACAAGTAATCAAGGCGAAACAGCGATAGTAATTAAACCAAATCAGATCCACATTGCCACCTCTGTGCGAACAATTGATGTATAAACAGATACACAGACCTAACAAACTTAACGAAAAACACACACAGAGACAATCACATAAACAAAACAAACCAGTACTCTTACTAACACACTCAAGGGGGCATACACACACACACAGACACACACACGGGGAGGCAGGAAGATTATGAAACACATGTAAAACCTTCTCACCTTCATGTTGTATCCTGAGGGACTGAGCCACTCAAAGAGGAAGATAGACACAGCTGCTACCTGTATCGCCACCAGCGCCACCAGCATCCACGAGGCGGTGTCGAAGGGTTCTGAAGGAGATAGTAATAGATTGTGGTATAGAAACTGTGGTTGCTGAAGAAATGATGACTTGCGGCGGGTTTTTCTTGTGATAGTGGTGAAGGAGGGTGTGCGTAATTGTGGTAGAAAATTGTTGTTAAGGATTATAATAAAGAATTGTGGTAGTAGGTGAAAAAAATAATGACTGTAGTGGGTATTTTTTGTGGTAATGATGACTGTGGTGGTGCTGAAGAGAGGACAGGTATTTCTTGTGTTGATTATGGTGGTGGTTGTGGTGGTGTTGAGAGGGGGTTGGAGGTAATTGTGGTGTTAGTAATGTTAGTGAAATATTAATTAGGTTAAAAAGGTCCGATGTTGCATTGATCCTCTTAGAGAGAGAGAGAGAGAGAGAGAGAGAGAGAGAGAGAGAGAGAGAGAGAGAGAGAGAGAGAGAGAGAGAGAGAGAGAGAGAGAGAGAGAGAGAGAGAGAGAGAGAGAGAGAGAGATTGAATCATGTCGTGACAGCAAGAAATAGAGAGAGACAGAGGAAAAATGGGAGAGAATCACATACACACACACACACACACACACACACACACACACACACACACACACACACACACACACACACACACACACACACACACTATTAAAGGTGAGAGTAGAATCAACATTACCTGCAATACGCGCAATGGACATCAACTGACCACCTGCCTACCTGTCTGTCTGTCTGTCTGTCTGCCTGTCTGCCTATCCATCTCTTGCACAAAGGAAAATAAAAAGGAGAGGGCGAGGGATAAGAGATAAGAGGAAGAAGACGAAAGGAGACACGTAAGAGGATAAACTCTAAAGGTAGTTTGTGAGGAGGGAGGGAAGGAAAGACGAAGTGGAGGGGATAAATGAAGGAAGGTGAAGGAGAGATGATAAAAGAAGAAATGAGCAACAGGTTAATGAAGTCGAAAGGAAGATATTATAAAAGAAGGAAGATTGCAAAGAGGGAAGGAAGAGGAGGAGTATATGAGAGGAGGGTTAAGGAAAGATAGTAAAAAAGAGAGGGAAGGAAGGATGGAAGAAAAGTACGGAGGAGAGAAAAGGAGAAGTGTATGAATGAAAGATTAGGAAGATATAAGAAGAAAAAGGAGGAAAAAAGCGAAGAGAGGTGGATAATTAAGGAAATAAGAAAGGAAGGCACGAAAAAAACGAAGGAAGGAAGACAGGAGATTGGAGAAAAACAGAGACGAAGGGAAATCACGAAGTAGCGAATGAAGGAAGGAAAAAAAGGGCTATAATATGCAAGAGAGAAAGAGAAAAAGAAGAAAAATAGGAACGAAAGGAGGATAGTATAAAGAAATAATGGTGCGAAATGAGAGGAAGAGTGAGAAGGTAAAAACAAGAGAATATTTAATAAGACAACCCACACAAGAGGAAGAGGAAGCGATGTGACACTGGATTAGCGGAACGTGTTTTTTCCGCGCATCTATTTTTGCTCAATTTCGGATTAGTCTGGATTAGCGTTGCTTTGTCCCTCTTAATCCATCAATCCACAGCTTCCGCGCTCACACAGCCAGCTAATCACGTGTGTGTGTGTGTGTGTGTGTGTGTGTGTGTGTGTGTGTGTGCAAAGGGAGTTGGTCAGTTTCCTCCCTGTCTCCAAAGCTACTCACACACACACACACACACACACACATGCACACACACACACATACACACACACACACACACACAGAGAGAGAGAGAGAGAGAGAGAGAGAGAGAGAGAGAGAGAGAGAGAGAGAGAGAGGAGGAAGAAAATGGTTATATTGTCCATATTCTTCTTTTCTTACATTTCTTCTCTTCTTCTTTCCTTGTTTGCATTTTTCTTCCCCCTCAACATTATTACGAGCTTCATTTTTTATTCCCTTTGTTCCTTTCATACACATTATAAGTTTCTCCCGTCCCTCTCCCCGCCACTCGTTCCATTTTCTTTCGCCCACTCCCTCACGTCATAAAGAAGAAAATGTAATAAGGGATAACTTCTTAATTTTACGTTTACTCTGCTTGTTCGCTTGTTGCTCTTTCGTGTTCATATACTGGCTCCTGACTTTTAGTTGAGCAAATTATCTTGTTTTTTTTGGGTTGTTGTTTTTACGTCATCTGCATCATGTTTTAGTTTGCTTCAGTTATTCCTTCCCTGTCGCCTCCACCTCTAAAAGCATCCCTGTTTTCACTTTGCTGCTACTGCTACTACTGCCACTACTACTACTACGACTACTACTCTTACATGTGCGATCATTATCACGCTTGCCTTTATCGATACTAATCACTCATCCACCACACCATTCATGCAACCCCATCACCATCCACCTGCTCAAAAAAAGAAAAGAAAAAAAAAAAAAACAGGTGGGCATGATTGGTTGCCTTCATACCTTGGTACTCCCAGACTCTGTTTGCCAAGCGTATCACGTTGGCACCATAATGGCACTCTCCCTCCCCCATCTCCCCTCCCTCCCTTCCTCCTTCCCTCCCTCTCTCCTAGTCGTGAACTCGGATGCCGCGCCGGGGAGGTCATGGGAGCAGGGGGCGTTGAAGGGTGGGCGAGGAGGGGACAGAGGGTGGGGAGGTACACTTGAATAAATGATTGTCGCTTTTGTGTTCAGGTGAATCCCCGCTAATTACACAACAGGTGAGGCTCAGTCAGTGTGTTAACCCGTTTTGTGTCAAAGGGAGGCATCCTGTGTGTGTGTGTGTGTGTGTGTGTGTGTGTGTGTCTGTGTGTATGTGTGTGTAGTACAAAAGAGAATAATCATATTGTCGCACATATTGACATCTCACCACGAATGAGTTTTGGAGTTGCATTTAGTCTGTGGCTTTGCTGGTGGCCACGAGAGATAGATAAACGGGCGACACGGAGAGGAAAAGTACGACAGACAGACCGACAGTCAGACAGGCAGGCATACGTAGGAACAGACGAAGCGTATACTTAGGTGGAGAGAATCGAGCATCAGAACCCCACGCAAAGCAGTAACTCAAGCAGGAGGAAGTATCGAGAGCGAAGAAACTATAAATGAAACACGAGGAATCTGCAGTGCAAGAGCTTTCAGGCTGCAGGAGTTCCGCCCCCTCACTGCCGCCTCTGAACGCGTGAGTGGGAGTCGTAATGATGGTGGAGGCGATATGCGCTTGTGGGAGGCTGTTGTGTGTGTGTGTGTGTGTGTGTGTGTGTGTGGTGGATGAAGGGCACAGATGGTGGTGGCGTGAACAGGAGGCAATGTTGAGGTGGTGGACGAGGGAGTGGTGTTGGTGGTGTTGGTGGCGTAGGAAGAGTGCAGATGGTAGTGGCGTGAACAGGAGGCATTGTGAGGTGGTGGACGAGGGACTGGTGTTGGTGGTGCTTGTGGTGTTGGTGGTGTTGATGAATGACAGGGAAGAATCACTAATTATTGAACTACTGAACGCCTTATCAAACAACTATCAACTCCAGCTCTCTATAACTTCAAACTTTTCCGAGTCAATGGTCTGTAGCACACATCAGTCTGCATTCAACTCTGCGTGTAGTGGCAGCAGCTCAGTCTCACTCAGATCACGTTTGGAAGTGCCAGGCGTATGATTCACGCTTTAAAACACCTTCCTTTTTTTTTTTTTTACGGTAAGCAGAGTAATGGTAATGAAACTATACGAGCTAAACGTGGAAAGTATAAATAATTTGTTAGTTATGGCTGTGTGTGTGTGTGTGTGTGTGTGTGTGGGTGTGTGTGTGTGGGTGGATGAGTATATATTATACATCCCACGTCTCTCAGTTTATCCTCGTCCCACCTCCGTCAATTAAGATTACTTTGTATTTTCTCATAAGAGTCTTGCATTAATCCCGTGCCTATTTAACTATTCATCATCATACTCGCTGCATCAACCCTCCGTTCCGTGATGAGGCGGCGGGATACCACTGATCCTAATGATGCAATGGAGTGACGGGGCTGAGAGTGAGTGTTTCTCGCTGCTGCCGCTGAGCCTTCATGGCGACGCTGCGGCCATGATGGGAGTATGTACTTTTTGTTATCTTGAGTTTTATTAATTTAAGAGGAACACTAGCCTAGGACACCGAAAAAAGCGGGGGAAAAAAAACCCACTGAGGTGCTAGTCCCTAAAGGAAGGTCAGAAAGGATCATCCAAAATTATAGGATATGTGCATTGCAGCATCATTTTCTGTCGTTCCAGACTTAAATACACTGACAGCTTGGGCTGCCGGACTGCTATCTATTTTTCACTTATATCGTCGAAAATTCTTATATTGTCATGCTTTTCTTGTTCTTATTCTTGCATCAGAGTTTTGGTGTCAGGCTGTTGACGTTGCACATTTCATTTCCTTCCTGTCTGAGGAGTCCACTAATTGTTGGTGATCTTCGTGTAATATTGACATTGAAAAAAGACTCATCCGTGTACTGAGAGCTGATTCCTGTACAATTCCACTCATGAGTTGCTCTTGTTTCTTATATTCTTCTATAAAAAGAAACAAAATCCCGTCTCTCTCTCTCTCTCTCTCTCTCTCTCTCTCTCTCTCTCTGGTGATCTCTATTTTTCAAAACAGAACTATTTCAATTTATCTTCTCTGAAAACTCCCTCCTCCTTGACAGTCGTGTTCAATCTCGGGGCTAATCGTAGTGTTTGCCTCAGCCTCGCCTCGCTGGGGGATGGAGAACGTACGGGCGTGTGTGGTGCTGAGACCTGCTGCGTGTCGGAGAGTTATCGAGTGATTCATGATATGCGGGGATCAGGTTTGCTCAGAGCTCAAGGGATGTTGTGTATGACTGTGCTATCCTCTTAACTTGCCCTGTGTACACCTGCTGCTCATGACGCCACTGGAATACACCCACGCGCGCCGCTCTCTAGCAAAATGCGGAGGGAGGCAGCTCGCTTTGAGTCAATGGATGTGGTATTGAGGGTTCCTGGTAGACGATATCCTTCCTTTGTTGTTGTCTAATTGGCAACCAACAAGAGAATATACCTCTCTCTGTCTCCCTTTACCACACTCAAAACTGGATACAATTTTGTCTTATTTTTGAATGTGAATTCTCTTTTGTGGGTCCAAGGAGTGCCATTTGCTTTTTGAAGTTCAGAAATTTCGCTTCCATCAAAAGCTCTCAGCAAAACACTATATTTCACAATACAGAGCGAAGGAAAGCGGACCTCTCTTCTCCTCGGCGACGAAATTACCTCGGTATCTCAGCAAATAAGACAATACGAATTCACTTTTGGTTAAAGTACATGGTATATTCTTAAACTGACTGAATTCTATAAGTTGAATTTCATAGACACTTTTTGCAGTCTTTTAGTAAACAGGACAAAATCATTACTGTACCTGACCTTTTATGTTTGTTCTCCTCCTGTTACATATAAATAAAAAAGTCTTGAAATTGCTGAATTCTACCGGTTATATTTCATAGACACTCTTTATCGTCCATTGAAAAAAAACAGGGCTATATAATTCCTACCTCTAACTTATTATTATACTTGTGGCCTTCCTCTCAGTATACAAACAACACTGCCTTCCCTCGTGGGTCACTGGGGAGATCCATTCCGTGTTCTATTCGGGGCAGAAATCGCCTCAATAACGCTGCCATGTCTGCGTTATGTTTTATCTCCACTTATCCTTACTATTTTTGCCGCTCGCTGCCCTGTACATGTGAGTGAAAGGGATCAGTGAAAGGGAGGCCACTGCTGCCGGCACGAGAAGCGGGCGAGTGCGTAAATGAATGAGTGAGGGACGAGTGGATGAATGAGTGAGGGACGAGTGGATGAATGAACTGATGGATGGATGGGCGGGTGGATGAAGAGGGGACGGCAGGAAAGGTGCCTTGAGAGAGAGAGAGAGAGAGAGAGAGAGAGAGAGAGAGAGAGAGAGAGAGAGAGAGAGAGAGAGAGAGAGAGAGAGAGAGAGAGAGAGAGAGAGAGAGAGTCAGATTACATGGCAAGAATACTTCTGCCAACTTGCAGAGTCTGTTGGTCTCAATCAGTACACACACACAGACACACACACACACACACACACACACACACACACACACACACACACACACACACACACACACACACACACACACACACACACACACACACACACACACACACACACACACACACTGCCTAGAGGAAAGATTAACTATATCGTAATGAGGTGCTCAATACACATTCCCAGAGTAAAGCGATTTGCTAATGATCTCCCCTTCAGACGCCTAGAGAAGGAAGTGGAAGAGGAGGACGAAGAGGAGAAGGAGGAGAAGAAGGAGGAGGAGGAGGAGGAGGAGGAGGGAAAGGAGGATCATGTACGGGCTTAGCGATGGCCGGTGGCATGATGCGTTCTAAACCTTCAAGACGAGGCGAGATAAGGCAGCAAGTGGCGATCAAAGTAATCCTGTTATATTATTAGCATAGCACTCATCCCTCGCCTGTCTCCCCGGGCCGCGATGGGTCTCTGCCGGCGGGGTAATGAAGCGATGAAAGGGATCAGGTGCGTGAGAAGGACCAGGTAGAAAGAGGCAAAGTTGATATAGGAGGGTGTGAAGTGCGGTGAGGAGCGTAATGAAATGAAAGCAGGAAAACTGATTGCCTGAAAAGTGATTTCGTGATTACTTGAAGAAAGAAAGTGGATGAAAATGGAGATTCAAAAAAGGGAGACTTAAGAAAATATACGTGACTTGGATACACAAGAAGGATGTACGGTACGGTAGGGAGGGTAATGAAAGGAGGACAGGAAGAGTGATTGCCAAAAGACATCCAGAAGAAAGTAGAGGTTAAGAGGAAAAGTGTAGATTCAAAAGGGAAAAGTTTAAGGAAATATACGTGACTCGAATGCACCAGAAGTTTATATAAACCGGAAATGTAATTACTTGAGTTTTAAAGCCTCAAAGGAAGTTAGAATTAGAAAAAAATGGAAGTTTACGAAGGGCAAACTTGAGGAAAAATGTGTGGTATTTGAATCACCGAAGAAAAAAAAAAGACGCAGGAAAAAATTACTTCACGTGGACTTGTAATGCCGCGCTGTTTAAGCAGAAACACTTTTATAGAAACACACGAGTGAGGAAGGAGAGACAGAAGAGGAAATGGAAAGAAATAAAATAACGAGGAAGAATGCATATGTAGAAAGAAAGTTAAGGTCAAGAAAACCAATTAGAGTAAACGAGTGAAGCAGAATAAAGAGAAAAAAGAGAGAGAAAAGAGGAGACGAGAGAAGAACAATAACAAGAGAAAATGAAACTGTGAGAAGTATGAGTCCAATGTAAGGAACCCAATTAGAGAGAGAGAGAGAGAGAGAGAGAGAGAGAGAGAGAGAGAGAGAGAGAGAGAGAGAGAGAGAGAGAGAGAGAGAGAGAGAGAAAGGAGTTAGCATTTACTGAGTGAGATGGGGCCACACGTGCCACCCAGCATATTAACACTTGACATTTTCATCTGGGGGGCAAAAAAAAAAAAAAAAAAGAGAGAGAGAGAGAGAGAGAGAGAGAGAGAGAGAGAGAGAGAGAGAGAGAGAGAGAGAGAGAGAGAGAGAAAATACCATCAAGTCGTCCCTTCCCTCCTCCCGTGGCTGCGGCAGGCGTGTTCTTCCTGACGCGACGGGCTTACTAATGCAGACTCTTCCACTTCGCCTCATTCTCCATCTCCTCCTCCACTTGTCCCTCTGTCTCTGTCTGTGTGGTCACCTTTTTTATGAATCAGTATCATGTCTTAATTAAATCTATACAGTGACTTGTCTGTCTTAGAGTCTGTCTGTTTATCTTGCCCATACATATGTGTCTGTCTGTCTGGTTCTAATTTACTCACTACACACACACACACACACACACACACACACACACACGGCGGGGACTGATAAGGAGAGGAGGGAAGGCTCGGAATGACGTTATCTTTATCTTCCTTAATGACATAATTCGTCCGTGTCTCTGGTGTTCGTTATGATTACTTTGTGCTAACACGTGTTTCTGAACCTTTCGTGTGTGTGTGTGTGTGTGTGTGTGTGTGTGTGTGTGTGTGTGTGTGTGTGTGTGTGTGTGTGTGTGTGTGTGTGTGTGTGTGTGTCCTGATTATGACTGATCGATGCAAATTCCCACAATTCCACACACTTGAAATTAGAGAGAGAGAGAGAGAGAGAGAGAGAGAGAGAGAGAGAGAGAGAGAGAGAGAGAGAGAGAGAGAGAGAGAAAGAGAGAATGTGTGAGTCGTATAATGTTTTTAGGCAGATTTATTTAATTATATTCATGTGTCATTTATCTTTCGCAAAAAAAAAAAGATATATTCCATTTTCTCCTGAAGGCAAACTTTTGAAGTCAAGTCACCACCACCACCACCACCACCACCACCACCACCATATGAACTTGTTTCTGTCACCACCATCACTGAATACGCATTTTTTCACTCATGTCTAACTCATCATCACCACCACCACCACCACCACCACCACCACCACCACCACCACTACCAACAACAACAACAACAACAACCCAGGAAACGCTATTGAGGCTAATTAGATGTAGCATTCATGGCATATTCTAAGAGAGTGACGGAAGAGGGGGATAAGGAGGAGGAGAAGGAGGAGGAGGAGGAGGAGGAGGAGGAGGAGGAGGAGGAGGAGGAGGAGGAGGAGGAAAAGGAGACGTTAATAACTAGCAATTAGCGTACAGGACATGACTCGTTGACTTGAAAGTAATGAGAGAGAGAGAGAGAGAGAGAGAGAGAGAGAGAGAGAGAGAGAGAGAGAGAGAGAGAGAGAGAGAGAGAGAGAGAGAGAGAGAGAGAGAGAGAGAGAGAGAGAGAGAGAGAGATGAAGAAAAAGCCAAGAATCGCAAGGAAAAAAGACAATAGACAAGTAAGAGGAAAAGACGTGACAGGAATCCAAATTAAAGAACTCAAATAAAAAAAGAAGAGGAGGAGGAGGAGGAAGAGGAGGAAGAGGAGAAGGAGGAGGAGGAGGAGGAGGAGGAGGGAAACTGTATCCAAAATCAAAGTTTGTCCGTAAGTGAGAAAGACAGCGAGGAATAAGTTAGGGAGACTTGTGCATTTTTGTTTTTTTATCGTGGGGTGCTATAAATGGAATACAGAGGAGGCGGACCGGGCGAGTGTGCGAAGTAGTGAGTGAAAATGTGGCTAAATATATTAAAGGTGCTGAAAATAGATCTGAGAAGAGCGGGGATAAAGGGAAAAAAAGAGAAAACCAAAAAAGAAGAAGCATGTAAGACAGAAAGGGATAGACAAAACAGAAGCATACAACAGAACCACGTGGAGAAAACTCATCCAAAACAACTAACTTGTATAGAAACGAAAAGTTGAGAAGAGCCCCACAGACAACACTCAAACTACCACAAGGCTCTCAAGACACTCTCGCAGTACTCACCCAGGAAGGCCGTCGGGGAGATGATACCAGTCCGCTTGGCCACTACGATCGCGATGCCCGTGTCGAGGAAGGGCACCGTGAAGTCCAGCACCTCCTCCCTCTCTGAGTTGATCTTGATGGAGGTCATAATCATGTCCGCCTTCCCGTTGATGATGGCAC
>NC_087158.1:29567039-29577039 GCF_035594125.1 Scylla paramamosain | reverse complement strand
CGTATCGAGTCAAGCAGCGTAACCAGGCAGGAAGGAAAGGAAAGGTTAGCGTGAATGCCAAGGCAGGTACTGGAGGCGACGTATCGGTCATTCCTGGCAGCGTCGTGACACCAGCACAGACACAGACAGGAAAGAATGTTGATGTTTTATACGTACATTTTTCGTACTGTCACTGTCATTGGTGTTGGGATTTTTATCATTCATGTGATTTTTATTAATATTCTTAAGTCTGTTACTGGCAGCATCATAAAACCTCGCCAATAATGAAAAATAAAGTTAACAGATGAGCCAAATCCAAGAAATCATTGTGTAATAAATGTATAATTAGTTAGATCAATGAATAAGTAAAGAAAGAAACAAGTAAATAGATTAGCAAACATATAAGTATGTAAATGAATGAATAAATTAATGAATAAATAAATAGATAAATAAATAAATCAACGAATAAAATACTAACCATACCAAAAGAAATTCGAGACAACCTTGCCAGCTCGAGGCTACGAAGAAAACAACCTAACCTCGGAAACTTGACTCCTGCGATCTCACCACCACAGAAATAAAACAGAGACCGAGGACGTGACAAACTTGAAGAAAATGTTATATGAAACCCTGCTCTTCATGTTCAGAGTTTTCCTTTTCATTTTCTTTCTTTTTTTTTTTCCCCGAGCCGTAAACCTATTATCAGAAATGTCATCAATACGCACACAAGCCGGCGTCCATCACCATTACATCAACTATTTCCCGTGAACCACCAAACCGTTACATATGAAATCAAGTCTTCGTCAAACATTTAAAAGTCCCGGTGTCGTAGATTGGAACACTAAAGGTCAAAGTTGGGACGGAGAAACCTTTGATATTTTAGTTCTCTTTAAGCAATCAGAGTTACGAAGTGAAGCGCCGTTTTATTTTACTTCACTGAAAGGTGTCTTCTTAAAAGCAAAAGGTGATGCTTAGACGTTTTGTACCTGGTGTTGTGTCATTCTTTAAACACTTGAGCGTGATGATAGCAAATGTTGACCTCTATCCCCACAACGCCTTAATCAATCGTTTTGTGTATGATTGAAGGTGTTTTAGAGTATGAGTTCTTGTATCTATAGTTGTAGATGTGTCGTGACTTCAGCACCTGCTTCAGTCATCCTTGCTTAATATTATAAGCACTTTATGAAATTATTTACTTGGACAGACAAAATAGGAGAGAACAAGCGGCAAATCTTGTTTCCTCTAGCACTTATCAGAAAAATTGTTTGTCATTATAGTAAAATTTGTCTCCCAATGGGTAGGTTAAAATCATGAGGCTACAATGCATTTCTGTGGTAATGACTCACTGTGCGGCTTCCTGTCACTCTGCAATTAGTGTTCATGTAAATATATTGCTTTTTACACCCAGGGCTCAAAAGTATTTCACATTTCTGTCCAACATGCTATGTCCGGTGATGCCTCGCAAGCTTAAAATGGTAAAATTTCACTTCAGTGCAAATAATCAAGTCAGTTTATAAATACAAACATTTCCTAATTATGAAGTGGCCAATGCTGGAAGGCTTGCTTTTTTAATGAGCAAAACGTTTCCCTGCCAACCAGTGCGGCGTCAGAGAATGGCTCATATTCTTAAACGTCCTGGTGTTAGCTACTTGTAACAGGCTATCGTGGAGTTCATAAGGTTTTCAAGGGCGTTTTCATGATTGTAGTGATAGTTTAATAAGGATTCTGCATCATCATTGAGAAAAGGCGTCCATGAAAACCTAATTATCTTATTGGGAAACAGTAGTGACTAAAGAACATAGTGTTTAAAATACGAGGTCAATGATCACTAAAAGGAAAGTGAAGGAATTAAGAATGAGTCTCCCAGAATGGTGTTACCCCTGCTTTCTGTACCTGAGGAGATTAGGTTATTGGAAAACTACTGAAATTCTCCTCCATTGCTGCTATGTTATAATTTTCTCTCATAAGCTTCACTGGAATGGGGACGAATCGATGGTACACTTATAAAGTTTTTCTGGGAAGCTGTTGAAATTCTCCTTCACTTCTGTTGTATTACAATTTTCACTTATACGCTATACAGGGAAGAAGGAGAGTTGATGGCACATTTGATCATTATGAAGTATCTTGATGGTAACTAGTTGCTCCCTGCTTCTTTAGTCACTGGATCAGATAAAGCTTACTTGGGGAGCTTTTGAAGTTCTCCGTTGCTGATATGATACAGTTTTCACTCACAGCATGTATCGGGGAGAAGAATCGATGGTATATACATTTAATTATGAAGTATCTTGACGATATCTAGTTCCTCACTGCATCTTTCGTCAGTGGATCAGATAGCGCAAGTTCGAGGCGTTCTCTTGTCTTCTGTTTACACTTTCGCATGAGTCTGTTGTGCCAAGAGGCCGCACTCTTCTTCAGGGCGAAAGTTGTAGCGGCAAAAATATACCTTCCTCGATTTTTCCTTCATGTTCTTCAGATATCACACGGAATCAGCTGCAATAGTAGGAAAAATAAGGTCTAAGGTGTGTCTCTGTACCTGACCTTCCAACTTTCCAGAGTGATGGTGTGTGTGTGTGTGTGTGTGTGTGTGTGTGTGTGTGTGTGTGTGTGTGTGTGTGTGTGTGTGTCATTAAAGTTCCAGGACTGGTGCCACACAAGTTTTATTTCACATCCAGGCTACAAACTATAGGTTATCTCCTTCGAAGTAATCCCCCTGGCACCGCATGCACTTGTCCATCCTTCTCTGCCAGGCTTGCATGCACTGCTGGAAGGATTCTTGCGGGATGCTCCTCAGCTCCGTCGTCACGGCCTTTTTGATGTCGTCCGCATCATCAAAACGGGTCCCCTTCATGACCTCCTTGAGCTTGGGGAAGAGGAAGAAGTCGCACGGAGCGAGGTCAGGTGAGTAGGGCGGTTGCTCCAGCACGGCGATGTTCTTCTTGGCCAAGAACTCTCTGATGCTCAGGGCATTGTGAGCAGGCGCATTGTCGTGGTGAAGCAGCCACGAGTTGCCCTGCCACAACTCCCGCCTCTTCTCGCGCACTGCACGAAGCAGACGCCGCAGTACTTCTTTGTACACATGTTGGTTGACTGTCTGGCCCTGTGGCAAGAACTCGCAGTGGACGATGCCCCTCACATCGAAGAAAGCGATCAACATGACCTTGAAGCTGGACCTGGACTGCCTTGCTTTCTTCGGCCGTGGCGACGCCGGACTCTTCCATTGAAGGCTCTGGCGTTTGGTCTCCGGGTCGTACTCAAATACCCAGGACTCATCGCCGGTGATGACTCTCCTGAGCAAGTCTGGTTCAGTTTCCAGACGCTCGAGGATGTCCTGACACACCTGCATGCGTCGTCCCTTCTGGTCATCGTTCAGGAGTCTCGGCACCATCTTCGCACAGACTTTCCGCATGCCCAGATCTTCAGTGATAATCTTCCACACGCTGTTGTGGTTCATGCCAAGCTCATCTGCGATCTTTCGAACAGTCAACCGACGATCGTCACGCACCATCTGCTTGACACGCTCAACATTGGCCTCATTCCTGCTCGTTGAGGGTCTTCCACTCCTGGGGTCATCTTCCACGTCCTCCCGGCCCTCTTTGAACCTCTTGCACCACTCAAAAACACGTGAGCGTGACATTGTCTCATCCCCGTACACTTTTTGCAGCATACCCAGTGCTTCTGACGGCGTTTTCCCCAACTGCACCAAAAACTTCAAGTTTGTTCGCTGTTCAGCGCTCATTGTTAAACGACCTGCAACAGAGGACATGATTTTAAAAGCACGTAAGAAAAAGATTAGTGACTGTAGAGGGTTGGGAGCGCAGTTGTATACTCCAGAAGGATTACTTTGAAGGGGAAATATGGTGGTTTGTGGCTTGGGTTTGAAATTCATCTTTTAGGACACCAGTCCTGGAACTTTAATGACACACCTCGTATGTGTGTGTGTGTGTCCTGGCAGCACGTACACCACCTGTCATTTTCTCTTCCATATAATCACTTTACGAGAGATAACGAAGACTTATGATATATTTCTTACCAAGTTACCGTCGGTGGGAAACTGGATTTACTCGGCTGAAGATTTTTATTTATGGTTACAGTGTAAGGGGCTCGGTTAGCATGTGAAAGTGAACCTTTTTTTGGAAACGTGAACTTAAATTTACATGTACGATTATGTTAAAAAATAATATGTTAACCTTTGCCATATTGTGTAAATGAAGATTATAGTTCTGAGCTCAACATTATTATGGGAGGATGTGAGTTGTTTATCTTTTAATGTCCGTGCTATTAAGTAATTGATGTGGAAAGATATGATAAAAATGTGACCTAATTATGTCTCTCTCTCTCTCTCTCTCTCTCTCTCTCTCTCTCTCTCTCTCTCTCTCTCTCTCTCTCTCTCTCTCTCTCTCTCTCTCTCTCTCTCTCTCTCTCTCTCTCTCTCTCTCTCTCTCTCTCTCTCTCTCTCTCTCTCTCTCTCTCTCTCTCTCTCTCTCTCTCTCTGTCTCTCTTTTTCGACACTTGCACGCAACAAAACTCTGCCTTAATGAACCTTCCTGTTTTAATGTAATATTAGCCGCGAGGGACGAGTGAAAAAAAAAGGAAGTCGCCGGAAACATACTTATTTTGCAAGGAATGGCGTCGTTTCGGAGTCGTCCTTCTCATTTCAACTTTTTTCCCTTCATTTATTAATTTGCACTTCATTACGGGAACTTTTTTTAATTGGACCTCATTTTTATTTTTTTTTTGTTGGTAATTGGTTTTGACAGTTTTAATGCAGAAGGGTAGTAATTATTATACTGGATTTTTGCTTTATTATGAGTATGTTTGTCTTTTTCTTATATATATATTTTTTCTCTATCTCTGTGTGTCTGTTTGTCTGGTTGGTTGGTTGTTTGTCTGCCTGTCTGTCTGTTCTATCTGGCTGGCTGGTTGGTTGGTTGGGTAGCTGGCTGCCAGACATACTGTCCGTCTGTGTGTCTGTGTGTCAGCCTCTTCACAAGTTAAGGAAGTTTATCTCTATTACGCGACTTCTTTATACCTCCTCCTCCTCCTCCACCTTCACCTCATTTCTTTTTTCCGGCGAGCTTCGGCAGGAGGGATGGGGTAGGGGGAGCCTTCTCCTGCTGTTTGGTCTTCTTTTGTATTCCTTTCGTATTCCTCCTCCTGTTCCTCCTCCTCCTATTCCTCAAACCCTCTGCTCTCTCCTCTCCGCCTTCCCTCTCCTCCTCCATCCTCTCTACCCACGTATTCATTTGTATTTCTTCACCTGTGATTCTCCCACCTCACCTCTACCACTTTAATTTCCTTCCCACCCTCCACAAAACCACACGCACCTCTCCACTTTCCTTTCATACCCACATTCATCTCACTTTCCTCTCCATCCCCACTCTATTCCACTCTCCTATCCTTCCTAGTTTCCTTTTCTAACTTTCCACTCCAAAACATTTCCCTCCGGGTGATCTTCATTCACATCCTCTCTCCTCCTTTCTCCGCATCGTGATTGGGGCTACTCGTGATGTACAACTGTAAGTAAACCTCTGTGACAACGTAATTACTTTGTTGCGACCCGGAGACCTTACGTGGCTAATGAGTAGTAATTGCATGAGTGATGGAGGCGAGGAGGAGGGGAAGAGGAAGAGGAAGGCAAGGAGATGAAAAAGGTGGAGAGGAAGATACGTACGAGGGCACAGACAGACACTGACAGATATACAGATGGATAGGTGTATTAAGTACACCATGAAAGGATAGCTAAAGTATAGATGGATAGATAGATAGGTAGATAGATAAACAGATAGATGGATGGGCAGATAGACAGACATATAGGTAGATAGATGGACATAAAAAAAACAAATAATTTTACCGGTATACTAATAAAATCGTGGCTTTTCAATACTAACGAACACAAATAAAAAAATTAAGTATAGAAAAAAAAATATATGATTAATAAAACACCCACACACACATACACACACACCCACACATACACACACACACACACACACACACACACACACACACACACACGGGAGTACAAAAAATTAATTCAGGACAGGACGTAGAGTTTATATAATTAAGGTGGAAAAAAAAGTGAGGTGGTTATGGCGGTAAGGGAATGAGGCTGTGTTAATTGGCTGTTATCTGAGAGGGGCAATAATGACGCACCCACGCGGCGGCTTCTCGAACTAAGTGACCTTCAGCGCCGCCAGCCGGAGGAAGAGGAAGAGCAGAAAGAGTAGGCGGAAGAGGAAGTGGTGAAAATAAGACGAAATGTGAAGATAATTAAATGTGTAAGAGAAAGATGTGCAGGTAGATAAGCAGACATAGATAGTGATAGATAGATACAGGGGAAGGAAAAGGAAGAGGAGGAGGAGGTAGTGGTGGTGGTGGTGGTGGTGGTGGTGGTGGCGGTGATGGTTGAGGAAGTGTGTGTGTGTGTGTGTGTGTGTGTGTGTGTGTGTGTGTGTGTGTGTGTGTGTGTGTGTGTGTGTGTGTGTGTGTGTGTGTGTGTGTGTGTGTGCGTGTGTGTATGCCTTGTGGAGAAACATGGTTTGCTTTGTTTTCTATATATTTTCTCGTTCCCAGTTCCCTCCTCCTCCTCCTCCTCCTCCTCCTCCTCCTCCTCCTCCTCCTCCTCCTCCTCCTTTCATCTTTTATTACAAAAATTCCACGTCAGTTTTTACTAAATGTTTCCATGCCAGCACAAGCCGCAGGGAGGGAGAGGTGGACGGGGAGGAGTCTTCCACTACACTGTCCTCGCCCTCTACTAACAAAAGAGCTGCTTCTTGCTTATGTACGTAATGCCATATAATCCACCTCCCATTCATTGCAGTCTCTTTCACTGTCATTGTCGTTGTCATTATTGTTGTCGTCATCATCACAGTTTTTTTTTACTTTCCTTTCTTTCTTTCGTTCTTTTTCTTTCCCTCTTTTCGTCTTGCTTTGTTTCTCCTGCTCATCTCCTTTATCCCACATATTCCTTTTTCCCTCCCTTCCCTTTCTTTTCGATCCTTTCCCCTTCAAAATCAGTTTCCTTTCCTTACCCTTCCTTCTTAAATCCGACACCTTTTTTCCACCCATGTACTTTCACTTTTCCTCTCCTCGGCTGCGACCACCCGAGGCAGGTAAAGTAATCAGGGTAATGCAGTAGGCTCAGGTATTTTTAGGGGGCAGCAAGAGATTCCCTGCTTCTCCCCCTCTAAGCCTCGGAACAACCCTGTTCTCTTGGGTGCTGATAAAACTCTATATTTCTTGGGTCAGACTCTCCTGTTGTAGCTTAAATATTCCTCTTGTTTTCCTCAGTGATGTTAATTTTTGTTTCCTTTCTCTTTCTCGTAAGGGATGTTTCGTAAAGGGCTTTTTTTTCTTTTTTTTTTCTTTTTCTCTCGTGTACTCTTCTGTGTGATCTCTTAAATCTGTGTTTTATTTCCTTTATCGTTGTTTTTTTCTCCTCGCCGTAAGTGTCTTATGAAGGCGACACTACAGGAAAGACTGTTGGTGAAGGCGTGTTTTTATGAGTTCTTTTTCTCTACTCTCCCTTGTGGCCAATTAAATTTTAGCTGCTTTTTCTTGTTCATCGTTTTCTTTACCGTAAGAGTGTGTTCCCTCGTGTGAAGGAGCCAGGCAGGAGAGATCATTCATATAGGATATTTTTTTCATCGTTAATCGTCTCCTTTGACGTAATTTTTATAGGGGATCGTCGGTGAGGTGCTCTATGGCGTAATGACGACAGGAAATTAAAGGGTTGAGAGGCATTACCAAGGCTGCGTTTGAACTCCATTTCCGTCTCTTCTGTAGAACGTTTCCGCCTTTAGGCCCTCCGTCTCCTTTCATCTAGCATTTGTATTACGTAACTAAGCTGTCTGAGTCTACGGAATGACAGTTGACTTCCAAAACTTCCCTGTAACACAAGCCAGAAGCACTGCATAGTCTCCCCCGCCCCGTCCTGAGCTCCTCGCTACCCACGGCGGCGTCTCGTACCTTAAGTCTCTTTGTTATCTTTGTTTTCAACACATACGAGGGATTCTAACGTTTCTTCGCAGCCTTTCCGCTCCTGTGATCCTCCCCTGATGATGCCACGGGCCGCTACTCCTCCTCCAGTTCCCGCCTTGTGCCGCGGCGTGTGTTCGTGTCGTCCCGGAAACACTGCCATTACGACCTGGCGTTACCACAATACACGCGGCGCATTCTTAGCCAGAGATCTCTTTATGCCCCGTAACATTTTTCTGAACGACCGTCTTGCCTTGTCGCGCGAGTCTGATGCACTTACACGCTTTCTTTTCGTACCCTGTGTTGTCTCCTTTCACCTTTATTTATTTTTTTCCCTCCGTTTCTATGTTTATCCGCCTTTGAATTTTTTTTGCTGTTTTTTTTCTTTCTTTTCTTCATAATATTGTTTCTATTTGTATCTAAACCTCATTTATCGCAGCAAGAGTAACGATACTTTTCTCGTATTTATTGTATGCTTTTCCATACCAGGCTGTACGAGAATGATAGTGTTTGCTTCACAGTTGATTGGAAGTGTTGCTCTTTAAGGTACGATCTGTGTTTCTCATTCCTCTCCCCAGTGTCATGATAGTAAAAGCTTCAGTGAACTGGTGATTACGCGGGTGGAGCTGCAGACCAAATGAGAGTGAATAAAAGTAGCATTGCCTTATTCAAAATAGCACAGTGCGTGGGTCTGAAGGACAGTTGAAAGCTTCAGGAATCAGGTGATACGTGAGTGAAATTGTGGATCATTGGACACAGTAAAAAAAAAAAAAAAAAAGGCAGCATTACTTTCTTTCAGTCAGTTCAGCACGTGTCTGACTGTCAAGCTTCAAAGGAATGTAACTAAGGTTTTCATTCGCGTCAAAGGTTTGTGCATTTAATCACCTTTAATTAATTTCTATTCTCTTTACATTCTTGCATCCTTTCACCCTTCCCTTCGTCCCTTTTCCTCCTCCATCTTTCACATCCCACGTTACTCCTAGTCCTCCTGCAATCTCCTAAGCTCTTCATTCCCCTGGTGTTCCTTTTTTTCATGTTCTTTCCCCTCCGTCGGCCCTTACAATTCAAAAGTCTCGTGATATTTTTCGCTTTCTTTGCACGAGGCAGAAGTTGGCTGCGTAGGGCGGTTCATTAGGAGTTTTAACCTTCCGTAATCTCTTGCCCTTACCTCTCCCTCCTTCCCTTCTCCTGATCCCTGTAGGGCACACCTCTCTGCTCGCTCCTTTGTCTGCCTGCTTGTCTGTTTGTCAGTTTGTCTCTTTGTGTCAGGATTGGATGGAGAGTGTATGTGGGTATGTCGTATCTGTCTTTCTGTCTGTTTGATTGTCTGTCTGTCTGTCTTTCTGAGTGCAGTGGCTTGGATTCGTGTGTATCTTTGTACGTTTGTTGTTTCTGTTGACTTGTGAATCTGTCTGTCTATCTGTTGGCCTCTTTCTGCTTCCATGTCCCTATACATTCTCTCTCTCTCTCTCTCTCTCTCTCTCTCTCTCTCTCTCTCTCTCTCTCTCTCTCTCTCTCTCTCTCTCTCTCTCTCTCTCTCTCTCTCTCTCTCTCTCTCTCTCTCTCTCTCTGGCTCATTCAAGCTGCCTGTGTGTTAGGCTTCACCTGCCTCCGGAAGAGCTATATTTGGCCAGGTCAAGTGACTTTACGTTAGATGGATCACGGCGCTGCGAGTGGCGGGGAGAGGAAGCCAGGTGGTGTGTGGGTCAGGGCGAGGAAGGCAATAAAAACATCAACTGCTGCGTGACTGAAGGCGTGGAAGGGAAGATGTGAATTGTGCATTGGTCTATCCATTTTGGCCATTCTCTTCTCTCTTTTAGGAGCGGTAGTGAAGAGGGAATTTCTCTCTTCTCTCATCTTTTGTACCCATGGCTGGTCTCCTTCACACTCACACGTACAAAACAGGCAGGTATGAAAGTGTCGTCTTGTCTTGGGGTGAAACGTTCTGGCGTAATGTTGAAAGGGTGGTAGTGATATGCGGTATTAAGGTCAGGGGTATAAACTCGTTATCGAAATACACACTAACTATAACTCGTCAGGAAGC
>NC_087158.1:29487039-29562039 GCF_035594125.1 Scylla paramamosain | reverse complement strand
TGAGGTGTAAAACTTTAGAAATTGAAAGATTTAAGCAACTTTATGCCAGTGAAGGAAGAGGAAGAGGCGGAGGAAGAGGAAGAGGTAGAAGAGGAGGTGGAAAAAGAATAGCAAAGGAGAGGTGCTAAAAAAATCACACACACACCCACACACACACACACACACACACACACACACACACACACACACACACACACGTACACATTTGCATGCACGCTCAGAACAAAACAAGGGATGAAGGTTTCCGCAGAAACTCACAAATCTTAGCCGAAAGGAAACCCAGTAAAAAAAAAAAAAGACATAAAAAAAATGAAATAGAAAAATAAATAAGACACATCATGGAACAAAACCCAACTACGAAGCTAAACAACCCGGGCCAAACTCTTGCTTTGACATAATTTTTGCATAAGAGGAAACGCGAAACACACACAGACGCACAGAGAGAGGCGCTCATTCTCTCGGACACAGAAAAAAAGTTCACAGGAGAGAGATAAACCTCGGTGTGTGAAGTAAATGAACATGAGATATACGTATACGAGGAGGAAATAACATGTCAGAGGGATTGTATAAAAAAAAAAGGAGACTGTAATAATCTTGAGAAATACATGTACGTTTATCTTCTTGGTTAGATTGACGTAACAGAGAGAGAGAGAGAGAGAGAGAGAGAGAGAGAGAGAGAGAGAGAGAGAGAGAGAGAGAGAGAGAGAGAGAGAGAGAGAATGACTGTGTGTGTGTGTGTGCGTGTGTGTGTGAAGTATGTATGTGTGTGCGTACCTCTAACACACACACACACACACACACACACACACACACACACACACACACACACACACACACACACACACACACACACACTCGGGAAGGCGCAAGAAATACAATGAAATACCCAAACCGAACCCCGGCTAATAATTGACACAGTGAGGCAGCGGTGCATAATGAAGGCGTCCTCGAGACTCCCTGATGAAGCGTCCGCTGTTGTGTTGGTGTTCGGCAAAACCCGCCACACGGTGAGACGCTTCCCTCATCTGGGTGTGACAACGGAGCACAAAAGCGTCGAGCAGGATGTGAGGGCTTTGGCGAGGGTGACACTGGCTGAGGGAACGACCCAAGACAGTACAAAGCAGCGCAGAGAGAAGAGATAGTCAGGATTATGAAAGGAACACAAACAAAGATCAAATAACAGAGCTTATCCCGCTTACGATGATGATTGTATATGGTACTCTCTCCCTCTCTCTCTCTCTCTCTCTCTCTCTCTCTCTCTCTCTCTCTCTCTCTCTCTCTCTCTCTCTCTCTCTCTCTCTCTCTCTCTCTCTGAAAATAAATGAAAGAGACGGATAAAAGAAACACGATGAAATGTCGAGGAGAGAGAGAAGGTGGAAACCGCTTTGAGAGTCATATTACTCACCACAATCGCGCCCCAGAAGCCGTCCTCCACCCCTGAAGAAGTCGTAGGAGAAGCCGAGATCCTGAGAGAACTTTACTAACAAGTCGATGCAGAATCCGGAACAGCAGCGAAAGTAGCCTTGAGTTTCGCATCGCCCAGCTCACGTTGACCCTGTGAGGGGGAGAAGGCGAGGAATGAGAGGTGGCCAAGGAACTAGTCAATAGGGGGAGCGAGAGAGATAGAGGGTTAGGGCAACTTGGAAGGGGATTACGGAGAAGTTAAGGGAAGGGAGGCCTCTAGAAACTGGGATGATAAAGTAGGTGATGTCAAAAGGAAAATTCTTGGATGGGAAGCACAAATAAAGCGGAAATGGTTATAGGGAAAAGAAAAGGTTATAGTAGGAATATAATACGTGCACAAGGTAACGAGAGAGGGGAAGGAGAGGAACTGTCACTAGATTCTGAGAGGTTGACGTGGGGGAAGATGAGATGCAGGAAAAGGAAGGTTGCAGAGGGGAATGAGATGTGAGAGGAATGATGTTTATGAGATGAGTAATGGGAAAGGAAGAGAGGCTTACAGGAGAAATATGAGGTGAACAGATGGAAGGTAGGAATGTTACAAGGTTGAGATGTGGAGGAAAAGAGAGGTTTATGAGAGGAGGTGGGACATGGACAAGAAGAGATGAGATGGACGTTACCTTGCAACCTCTCGCTATCTGGCAACTCAGATAGTCAATCATACTTGTTTTGTCAAGGAGTCCCTAAGATGAAGAAATGTCTTGATGTGGGGCATTCCTAAGTACCATCTCTCTCTATTTTCTACCGCTATCACTAAAATGAGAGACTTCTACGATTATTGTCTCTCTCTGTGATCCCGCTGAACCTCAAGACATCACCTACACAACCCACAGAATGGACGTGGTGAAGGAAATAGATGAAGTGGCTGTTGTGAGGAGATAGGCAGTGTGGACATTGAGGTGGAGCCTTGCAATAGATGAGACGGAGTAAATGTGAGTACTAAGTGACGAGCAAGATGAAGAAAGGAAAACGAGAAAAGGGAAAGAGTAATAGTGTGTTGTGAAGGTCTCCAAAGACACGACCTTAACACACACACACACACACACACACACACACACACACACACACACACACACGATAAGTACTTCGTTAAAGTGTACGAAAAATAATTAATTGGTTTTCCTTCTTGCACTCTATTTTCTGCCTTGTGATTGTTATTTGCCGTAACGATAGATGCATTTTTTCCATCAAAAACACTTTCCAATACCAAGGTTTTGACATTAATCAACCTTTTTACCAGGATATTTGATTTCACAAGTTTTCATTAAGATGATGTGAATGTGTGTGTGTGTGAGAGAGAGAGAGAGAGTGAGAGAGAGAGGAGGAGAGAGAGAGAGAGAGAGAGAGAGAGAGAGCAGAGAGAGAGAGAGAGAGAGAGAAAGTACGCTGTCATTTCTCTTGTCTTACGGGGAACGTGTCTAGGCAATACTCGCTCAAATAACTAACAATATTCACCCTACTATTCATCATTATCGCTGCCGAGTGGCCGCGTCTTCGTCCATTCCTTTCCTCCATCCAAGCGAGACTAATACAGACTTGCCGTGTTTGTCTTTATTCCCACGTCCTCGCGCCAAGTGTCTATTAAGCCTAATCGTCCCTCGCTGTGCCGCAAATATAGTTCTCGAGGGAGCCATCTGGTCCGGCTGCTCGTGTTGCGTCATCAGAATAGTGTGTGTACGTTATGCACGCTGGCGGTAGTGTCTTGCGTTGAAAGCGATAGATAGTGTCGGTGATAACGTGGTGGTTTGTAGCGCCGCGTTCCTTTATGGGGAAGGATGATAGTGCTGCTGAGATGACTTGTGGGTGATGGATGCTCAGCTGGAGGGAGGAAATTACATAGTTCTTACGAGTTTGTTGTCTAGTGCTCTAAATGTAATGTTTTGTTTGGTTGTGTTGCTCCTCTACGGGAAAGGATTATGATGTTACTGGTCGGGTGCTGGGCTGGAGGGAGTTACATTACGAGTTTTTTTCAAGTATGTTAACTGGTTTTCTTATATGTACTGGTTTGTTTGGTTGTGTAGTGATACGTTTGTCTAGAAATGAATGCTTGAAGTTGTATGCCTGAGTGTATTGCCTGAGCCTTTCCCTTCCCTCATGTTGTTTGTTAAGTCTGGTGTTTTGTTTAGTTGTGTTGCGATATATGTCTACACCTGAATGCTTGAATGTTTGAAGTTGTATAGCAAGTCTGTGCTGCCTGTGCCTGTCCCTTCACATTTCTTACTGTCTCTTAAGTCAGGCGTTCTTAGATGCACTGGTGTGTTTAGTTGTGTTGCGGTAAAGGCGTGTATGTATACTGTGTTGGATACTTGAAGTTATCTCGAATACCTGACTTGCACGTGCCTGTCCCCTCTCCCTTGCATGTGAGTTTATTCATAGGGAGTGGCGATCCCCTGGCGTGGCGTGGTCTCCCTCTTGCTCAAGAAGGATTGACAAGAATCATATGTATTTTAAAATGATTCTGAGAGTCGATAGTGGTTATTTCACTATTCTTTTGTATAAGATTTTTTCCCGGAACTTTAAAAGGGCTTGGATTAGTAAACTTTTGGAATCACTGGGTATTGTATAAATCATTCTTCCCCCTGTGGCTTGAACATAGCGGGACTGATTTCTTTGGTTTCCACAATATTAACTTTTGTGAGAGACGGTCTGACGCATCTGGTTTCATTCCGAACTGAATTTCCCTCGCTTTCCGCCCCTGTGACTAAACCTTCCTTATTGTCAAGGATTAGGGGTGATGGTGTGAGCGGCTCAGTTAAAAGTTGTGGTTAGGTAGCTTTGTTGAGTCTTGCCTTGTGTATGGTAAAAAATTATGGAGCCTCTTACGTGCTGTCTTACTTATCGCCGTTTTTATCTATTAACGTTTTAAATATATGGCCCATTAATTACACCACTGCTCGTTATAATGGCAGGGACGCACGTTTATTATACCCGTAGTAAAAACTTCTATGTAAATAAGAAGACATCCTTTGTGTTGGAGTGAAGCAGCGATAGACGTGTTAAGTAGGCGACTTGTGTGTGATCTTATGCCACTCAGTGAGGCTTTAGTACATCACAGAGAGCTACCATATCCATTACTCCCGCACATCAACCATTGGCTCTCCTCGCCACATCGTATCAGGCAGTCGGTTTATCTGGGTGCCTCAGTGTTTGCCGTAATCTGTTTTGCATTGAGTCATTTGGGTTCTCCGGAGGGATCTACTTTGATAACTCTGGTGAAATATTTATCACTCCCCGCTGTGTGTGTGTGGGAGTGAATGGCAGTGCTGGCGAACCGGATGGACTCGTTTATAGTTTATCTTTAATAAATTTAGACATAATGAAAGATACTTCTCTTTCCTGACTTTTTTTTTTTTTTTAATGAGTGCGAACCAGGTGTCAGGAGCAGCAGCCTCCAAGTCTCCGCTGTTTGTGTCCATTTGATGATTCAGATGCCGGAGAGTTTTGCACCAGTTTCTTTCCTCCGTAATAGCTTTGTTAGTGTGCGGGCGAGGGACGAGAGGCGTGATGGATGCGAGGAAAACAGAATGGTTGTTGCCTGTGCGTGATGTGCTTGTTGTGGCGGCCTGAGTGTCGGTGAGTGCTGTGTGGACGCTGTAAAGAAGGGACGGCATGGAAGTGGTGGTGCTGATGTTGACGGTGGCGATGCTGGTAGTGGTAATAGTGGTGGCGTGATGTTGGATTTATTACTACGCTTCAATTAGACATAAGGTGCTACACTTGGACATAAGGTGCTACACTTGGACATAAGGTGCTACACTTGGACACTACGAGTTTCTCTGGACGGCGGTGATAATTTCAATATGTCAAGGCTTAGATTGGAAGTGGTGGTGGTGGTGGCGTGATATGAGATACATATACACTACGCTTCAATTAGACATAAGGTGACTACACTTGACAGGATGTCCAGGATTACAGCGCGCTTCCCTGCACGGTGGTGATAACTTGAACCATGTCAAGGCGGAGATTGGAGGTGAAAGACTTTGATGGGCTAATGACATCAGTAACTTTTGTCCCCGTGTTTTTTCCCTCCATCGTGATTAGCATCGTAATTAGTGAACAAGTGGCAACTTTTCATAATGTTCGTACCTGATGGACTCATGACTTGTCAGGTATGGAGGAGGAAGGAAAGCGCGTGACCTGCATGATACGATGACAAACTCCTTCTTTCTGGACTTTCACGTTAGGTGAAGGTGTGCCCAGAACAGCCTTAGAGACTTTCTGTGTAGTCCTGCAGTGGCAAGGAAAGGTACGCAGCAGGGGCCAGAGTCTCTTGTACTTTGGGTGAATATTTTAGGGAGTGCAAGGGCCGCCCACCTCACATAGTAAAGGGAAGGTGAACAGGAAAGAGGAAGGGAAGGCAACTGTGTGTGTGTGTGTGTGTGTGTGTGTGTGTGTGTGTGTGTGTGTGTGTGTTGGCCAACTGTTTGATGTGCAGATGCAGGTACAGACAGGGTTAAAAAAAAAGCGTTACACGTCCAGTGACACAACAACAGGAACAAAGATAACAATAAAAGTATATGAAAAATAAAAACTTGTTCCAGACTCCAAGAAGTGGCCGCCGTTATAAAGATTTATCCCCAACCCTGCCACCACCACCACCACCACCACCACCACCACCACCACCACCAACACCACTTCGGAGGTAACTCAGAGCACGTCTGTTCCATGTCATATCTCAACCTTGCAACCCTCCATGACCCACCACCGCCTCTCCTTACCCTTACCACGTCTCCTTCAGCCCTCCCCTCCCGTCCATCTAACCTTCCGTATCACTCTTGCTCCCTACCTCCCTATCTCCCTCCCCGAACCCTTCCCAACTAGTCCTTCCCGCCCTATGTCCCTCTGTCTCCCCTCGCCACAGACTTACTCTTGCATCATCTCGTCGGAGGCAATCCTGCAATGGACACCCTTGTTAGCGGTGCACATGCCTGTCTCTGGGTTTGGCGGGTCCATGTTGATGAAGGGCGGCTCCTCCATGAAGGTGATCTGTGGGAGGACAAGATAGAAAGTCAGGAAAGTCGACAAGGGAAGAGATGACGCCATGAACCTTGGGAGAAAGAAAGAGGAAGAAAGAAGGAAGGAGGTCGTGAAAGAAAGAAGTGTGAAGGAGGATGTCATGAATTGAAAGAAGGGGAAAGATGAGAAGGAGGAGGAGGAGGAGGAGGAGATGGAGGGAGCAGAATAGGTGGGAGGAAAAAAGGATAAAAAGGGAGAGCAAGGGAGGGAGGTAATCAGTAGGGAGCGAGACGGAGCAGGTAGAAAATAGGTAAGCTGTGAGAGAGTGGAAGGAAGGTAAAGGAAAATATTCTATGTACAGTCAAGATATTACACTTTTCCCTCATGCTAATATAATTTTTTTCTTGTCATTTTTGGTGGTGGATGTGGTGGCAGATATGAAAGCAACAGAGAAGTCAGAAAATAGTGGTAATGGTTGTTGTGATGATGGAAGGAACGATGCTGGCAGTGGTGGTAAAGATGATGATGATGACTACAACTTTCCCTGCACACGATTCCTCAAGGCTTTAGTTACTTCCTACAACACCGTGACAAAGGTTGAGTTTAATGACACACACATACTTAACCGCGGGTGAGCGACGCACCGGGAAATATTGACCTTTTAAAAGATACTAGTATTTCTACCTTAATTATCTGCCAAGTACATTTTTATCAAGAATATTGTAAAATAATTGGATTAATAAGCTTGCTCTCCCTTCACGTCCAGGGCTATGTGGGAGGGAGGAGCAGGAGGAGCAGGAGGAGGAGAAAGATGGAAGGAGCGAAAATTTGTAATAAATGAAGGGAATAGGAGAAGGAACACTGGAATGGGAAACTATGAGAAAAAATGAAGGAAAAAGGAAAGAAAGAGGAGATAGGAAGAGTACTAAAAGAGAGAAAGAAAGGAGAGAGAGAAAGGATAAAAAATAAAAGAAATCAGAGACAGAGACAGAGAAGAAGGGAGGAGTGAGAGGGAGAGGAGAAAAAAAGGGGGGGTAGAGAAGGAGGATATTAGAGAAGAATAATAGAGTGCAATGAAAGAGTAGAAGGTTAGGAAACAAGAGTGGGAGGATGAAAGGGAAGAGTGAGACGATAAAAGACAAGAATAAATAGAATGAAATGGAGAAGTGGGAGGATAAAATTAAAGTACTGGAAGGCAAAATAAAAGAATGATAGAGTAAAAATAGAAGAGTGGGAGAACGGAAAAAAAAAAGTAAAGAATAAAAGTTGGGAACGAGGAACGGGAGGGTAAAATAGGAGAACGATGGTGTAAAAATAGAAGTATGGGGAAAAAATAATAATAAATAAAACAGAGCAGGGCAGGAAGTGAGGTAGTTAAATTGAAACATATTTTATTCATCAACATTTTATTTCTTTTAATTCAACACGCATCTTTTTTTTTATTTATTTTTTTTTATTCAACATGCCTCCTCTATATCTGCATTCATGTACGTACTGAAATAAAGAGCTTGAATACTTTTCTTCTCTCGTGTAGCGGTAAAAAATATAAGAAAAGAAAAACAAATAAGACCTCAGAGTTATTTGTATTCGCAATAGAGTGAAAGAAAGACAGAAAACGTACGACATTTTAAGGTTATATAACTTAACACCGGAGTCACTCTAACGTATATATTTTTTTTTCTAACCTACTCTCCTACTGGGCGGGTCTTTAATTATTTTCTCTCCTCACACCAGGTGGTCATTTATTTCAACCAGCCAATATTTTTTCCCCCTTAGCCTTGCCACCACCCACGCTCCACATCCTCTCCTTCATTTTCCTCATCGACTCAGGAATTCCTTTTCGTCATTGCGCTTGACGTCCACCTCAACACCGCTCTCCACTCAACCACACCACTCAAAAAAAAAAAAAAAAAAAAACCCAGTAAAAACACACGCCACTCAGTCACGCACCAGTCAACCATATCACGCTACTAAACCACTCAAACAACACACCATTCAACTACACCACTCAAAAACATAACAGATAAGTAATCACCACTGAAAAACACACCACATTAGCACACACCACTCAACTACACCCGAAAACACCTTCACTTGATCACAACACACAGGTATACCACTCAGCCACGCCACCACTCAACCACACACAATTCAATCATGCTTCAGTGTTTCCAGATCTTCAAATACTTTCTTGAACTGACTGCTTATTTCATGACAGTCACCTAAAGCAGCAATGGTGAAGGAGAGGTTAGGGGATACACAGAAAAGGACCAGTAATAGTCAGTAGTTGTAGTAGTAGTTGTAGTAGTAGTAGTAGTAGTAGTAGTAGTAGTAGTAACAGTAGTAGTAAGATATTGATGTTATTGATGTCGATGTCTCTCCCCGTGAACCCTTCTGTGTATTGGACAAGGCAACCAGGCTCACTGTTTGCTGCATGACTTTTTATTCTTTCCTCATCGTTATCCTGTGTTTGTTAAAGGTCTGGTGTAGAGCGCTAGTTGCCTGTACCCTGTCTCTCTCTCTCTCTCTCTCTCTCTCTCTCTCTCTCTCTCTCTCTCTCTCTCTCTCTCTCTCTCTCTCTCTCTCTCTCTCTCTCTCTCTTTCATAATGATGTCTGAAATCTAAAAGCGTGGAAGGATAATCATATGAAATTTATATTTTGATGCGGTATGTCGCTCTCTCTCTCTCTCTCTCTCTCTCTCTCTCTCTCTCTCTCTCTCTCTCTCTCTCTCTCTCTCTGTTTGCGTGTGTGTGTGTGTGTGTGTGTGTGTGTGTGTGTGTGTGTGTGTGTGTGTGTGTGTGTGTGTGTTCGGCGTGGACGAGGCGCGTACAGCTCACGTGTAGGCGTGTGTAATGTTAGTGAGGCAGGTTGAGAAGAAAGGAGGTCATGGAGAAGATGAGGCATTGAGAGAGAGAGAGAGAGAGAGAGAGAGAGAGAGAGAGAGAGAGAGAGAGAGAGAGACAGAGAGAGAGAGAAGGTTAGCTATGATACCCGTAGGTGTGAAAATCTAGAACAGGATATGAATTTCACAATTTTACTGTTTTTTTTTTTCTCTTGCCTTTTTTTTTTTTTTTTTCGATGTGTGTATTTATAGAAATGAATGATGCACGGGAGCTGTGTGGCGGCGGGAAGCTGGATCAGATGGGATTAAAAATATGACGAATACATTGTACGTCAGAGTTACCCTTTACTTTTCCTCTCCACTCGTTCATTGAGACTCTAATCTGCTGCTCTTATATACAGTTCATTCCTCCGTCTCTCAACAGGAGCAAGATTATATTCAATTTCACGATATACGCACGGAAAGGAGGAGAGAGGGAGAGGGTATGGAGGACAGACAGAGAGAGAGAGAGAGAGAGAGAGAGAGAGTAAGGAGTTGGAGAGGCAGAGGAGCGCCCAGTTAATGTATGATAATGTAAGCAGTTGTGTTTACTAGTCTGAGCGTAGGCAGACTGGCGCAGAGAAGTCGACAATCGTGGTGACAAAGTTGGTTATTAGGCTTGGCTGAGGAGACCCTGTGTGTGTGTGTGTATGTGTGTGTGTTAGTGGAGTACAACCTGCCAATGTGTAATAATGGGAATCTGCAGTCGTACTCTATGACTTTGCGTTCACTTTGTAGTCAGTAAACATATCTATCTATTTACCTATCTATCTATCTATCTATCTCTGTGTACTTAGCCTTGTCTCCATATATCCTCTGGTTGTTTCCGTTTACTTGTGTTTGTGTGTTTTTGTTATTCATAAGTTACTCCATTAGATACGATAACCTCTCTTGTTTACTCTCTCTCTCTCTCTCTCTCTCTCTCTCTCTCTCTCTCTCTCTCTCTCTCTCTCTCTCTCTCTCTCTCTCTCTCTCTCTCTCTCTCTCTCTCTCTCTCTCTCTCTCTCTCTCTCTCTCTCTCTCTCTACATAAGCGTGTCCGCCTCAGGGTAAATAATCATCGCCTCATTTAACTTCGTCACACACAACACGCCTCCACCTCACTGTTTTCCTGTAAGACCTGACCACCTGGCGACGGGCACAGGTGAAACTCATTAAACAATGCACGTTTTTGGCCACAAGTTCGCAGCACGTGAGGCCTCGTTCACAATACAAGGGTTCATGAAGGGCTGATATTAAGAAACTTTTTTATTTTTTTATTTTAGTGATTCACAGGGAACTCAGTGAATGTGGGCTGAAAAGTGTGATGCTAATGTTTAAGATAGGTGAGGTGGAGAGTATTGGTGGTGGTGGTTAATGAAGATGGTAACGGCAGCTTATGATTATTAACAAACCTTGCTGTTATAATAGAAGTTCATAGAGATAATAATCATTCCCATAGAAAAAGAAGGAATATAATGGACAATGCTTTCTATTTGATTGCATCCCTATTCTGTCCATCTTACCAACGCGAGAGTTAATCAGTTTCTTCACTCTTTCATCTACTTCTCTGGTCAACCCTCAATAAGCTGTCTATCTAGTCCGCTTTCCACGTTCCTAAGGACTATCTATTTGAAAAGAAGAATATGAAAACATCTAAATCTAAGCTTGATTTCATCCGTTTTCTTATCAACTTTTTTGGGGGGATATGTGAAAATAAGCAGCTGTTTTTCATGATCTAGCTCAAGACCAACTACTCTTTGTACATGACATGAAGAAACACTCAGCTCTCTCACCACGACTATTTTCAAAGGCCACAGAGGTGATAAGGCAGATTCTTAAGAGTGTTTCTTCTTCTTATAATGTGGAAATCTTGTTAATCTGTCACTAGAACAATAAAAACACCGTTAAAACCCGCGTAACTTCAACTAGAACCTTTTGAATGTAGTGGAGGTGCAGCGCAGAAGTGTTTTAGGGTACGGCCAGAAGAGTGGTACACGAATCCCACCAAACGCACCAAACACAAGCAGCACAGCCACGCCCTCTCTGTACACGAAGGAATCCATAAATGATTTCGCCCCAAGTCGTGTGCTCATCGCCACGCCGCTGCTCATCAAACGAATCCCTACCAGGCATCAGGAAACCAATCAGCGACACGCCCACAGCTCCCCTCCTCGGGCCGCGCTGCAGAAATCTAGTCTCCAGTGTGCACGGCTTCCGGGCTTAGCGCTACCTTGGAACAAAGCGGAGAGACGCGCCCAAATGTGAGAGATTCGATGCCTTAGAGGCTGATGTGATGGATCGGTGCGAATGTAGGGGTATTAAGAGTACGGAGTATTGGTGGTGGTAGTGGTAGTAATGGTAGTAGTGGCATAGAAGTTGTTGTAGTAGAGGTGATGAGGATAGTAGCAATAGTAGTAGTAGTAGTAGTAGTAAAGTAGTCATATTAGTAATGATAATAGTGCTCGTGTTAGAGGTACTATTGATATATAATAACAAAGACTAGAGTGACACTTCCTCTTACTGACCTTCAGATGAAATTTTTCTGGGATGCCGTTGGGGGGCACGTGGGAGTATCCGGGCCACACTATGTCCTTGACCTCCAGTGACCCCGCCTGGTCCTTGCCTGAGCGCCACACCCCGATCTGCCGCGGCGGGAGAGACAGAGCGACAAATTAAGAGATAGATACAGATAGATAAATAGATAGATATGCAGATAGATGGATAGATAAATATGTAGATAGATAGATAGATAGATAGATAGATAGATAGATAGATAAATAGTTAGATAGATAGATAGATGGATGGATGGATAGATAGATAGATAGGGAGACTGACAGAGACGTACACACACACACACACACACACACACACACACACACACACACACACACACACACACACAACACGCAGTCACACACAAGCACAGATAAACACACATACATGCAACAAGACAAATAATGCATTCAAACACTCAAGCAAACACACGGATGCTGCTGATTGAAACACACACACACACACACACACACACACACACACCACACACACACACGGAGGAGCGTCAACAAACAGACTAATCCATATAAAGGCATCACGTTGTATACAATGATCCAAGCGGAGCGTTATTAGGATAGGAGGAGGAGGAGGAGGAGGAGGAGGAGGAGGAGGAGGGATGAAGGAAGACGAAAGAGGAAAATCTGCAGAAAGGAAGAGGTAGGTGGAGGATGGACGAGGATGGAAGAGGAGGAGGAGGAGGAGGAGGAAGAAGAAGAAAAGAGAATAGCGTGGAAGAGAGGGAGAGGTTAAAGGATAAAGCAAAGGAAGAAGGAGAAATATAAAAAAAATATACACATACTTTCTTAATTTTTTCTTTTACCAAATGTTTTTTTTTTTTTTTTTTTTTAATTTACGTTGTTGCTTGAAAGTTCAGTCACGTTATGGCGAGTGATTCTTTCTCTCTCTCTCTCTCTCTCTCTCTCTCTCTCTCTCTCTCTCTCTCTCTCTCTCTCTCTCTCTCTCTCTCTCTCTCTTGTTAATTACTTCATTTTCCCCTGGTGTTTTTTTTATCTATATTTTTCCTTCACCTCATCCTACCCTTTCCCATTCTTCGTGTGTATTCCCTTTCTCTTCTCTTGTCTCTTCTTCCTGTACATTTTCCCTTCTCCTCCCGTCTTTTCCCATTCCTTTTTCCCCCCTATATTCTCCTGTTCCCAGTCTTTTTATCTATTCCCTTCTTCTTCCCCTATATTTCCCGTCTCCTCCCTGTCTCCTGTCTGTTCCCACCTTGCATTACTAGAACACTCTGCACCTATACTTCATGTAACCTCATTATAAGCAAATAGGCCTACCGTTACTCATTCGTATGCTCATTCCCTTCTACTCCTCTTTCTACTACTATAAGGAAAGGTAGGACGAACACGAGGAGTAGGAGGAGGAGGAAAAACAGAAAAAAAGAGAAGGATAATAAAGAATAAGAGGAATAGGTAAATAAAGTGGAGGAGGAGAAGCAGGAAGAGAAAGAGAATGGCCAGGAATAAAGTAAAGAAAGAGGAAGAGAAGAAAGAAAATGAGGAGACGTAGAGTGGAAAAAAAAACAAAAAAAACAAAGAGGAAGAGATAAAGAAAGAGGAGAAACAGGAGAAGGGAAAGGGAAAATAATGAGCAGAATAAAAAAAAGTAAAGAAACAGGAGGAGGAGGAGGAGAAGGAAATAAAGAGAAACGATAACCAGAATAAAAAAAAACAAAAACAGAAAACAGTAAAGAAAGACGAGAATTAGGAATCGGAACATCATTTAACTGACTGACTGAATGCAGCAAGGTAGAGTAACGAAAGCAGCAACAGGAAGAGGAAGAGGAGCGAGGGACGGAGAGGTACGTACATACATAACAGACTAATGCGCAATAGTCCATTAGCAAGCGGCATCGGAAAACAAACAAGAGGCGGGGCGTGTAACTAGATTATCCATAGCGAGAAGTACAAGTAGCCGCGAGTTGCCAATACTGGCGTGTGCTCGTGTGGTGAGGCGGCGAGTTGCCACACGCGATGAGTAAGTAAGGCAAGGAAGATACGTTGTAGAATGATCGAGTGATAGATAGATAGATAGATAGATAGATAGATAGATAGATAGAGAGAGAGAGAGAGAGAGAGAGAGAGAGAGAGAGAGAGAGAGAGAGAGAGAGAGAGAGAGAGAGAGAGAGAGAGAGAGAGAGACGCACAAAGAAAAAGGGAATTAAGGAAAATAGTATAGATTGAAACTTGGGTACATAACACACACACACACACACACACACACACACACACACACACCATCACACCACACGCATGAAACACAATTATTCCACTTATTAGATTATTCATCGCCAACACACATTTTTAACCTTCAATTTTCTTGCTGCTTCATGGCGGTGTAGTGGTGGTGGTGGTGGTTGTGATGGTGGCAGTGGTGGTGGCGGTGGTGGTGATGGTGATAGTTTGTTTATTCTGCTCCCTTGACTTTTTTTCGTTTTTTTTTTTCAATCTATTTTTTTTCTTGTTATAGTGTTCATGGAGAGTTTTATCTTTTAGTTTGTTCTCTCTCTATTATTTCTTTTTTTTTTTACCACTCTTTTTTTTTAAGCTTCATATCTAGTTTGAGTTTCCAGGAGATTGTTCTTGATTGAAAGCTTTTTTTTTTTTTTATACACTAAGGTCCATAATATGCAGCTTTACATTTCTTTTTTTCCTATGATGGGTAGATTTTACAGGACAGCTCAAAATGGAACTGACACAAGGCTGAATGTTTGCAGCGCCATCTTTTGACGATTCCCCCTCATCTCCTCTCGGTGGTTCTCTTTGCTGGAGTGGCAATCAAGCGTCCGGTAACTGGGCAACGTGCGGCGCGGTTTTTTTTGTGTCACTTCACGACGCACGATGGTATTGATGTCATGCGCAGGACTCACTTGCTCTGCGTCATGTTTCAGTCTGTCACTGCCATGTACTGTGCTCTTGATATCTTCCTATTACACAAGGCAAGAGTTCATAACTCAGCATAGTCTTGTATTGTGATGATCAACATTAATTACAAGTCCTTGTCTGATATTTCCAATTTATTCCCTCTGCCTCGTGTCTGCCACTGCCATGTACTTTTTTTTTTTTATGTAGAAGGGACACTGGCCAAGGACAACAAAAACACAATAAAAGAAAAAAAGTCCAATGAGATGCCAGTCCCAGAACAGGGTCCAAGGCGGTAGTCAAAAATTGCAGGATAAGTGCTCTTTATGTCTTCCTATCACACAAAATAAGAGTTCATAACTCTACATAGAAGTCTTTTATTCTGCTGATCAAAGTAACTATGGATATTTTGAACGCAGTATCGTCAATATTAATAGATTTCCCTTTAATGTGAAAACTTCGCCATTTGACAGACACCTTTGTATTCTTAAGTATTCAGGCATCTTGCCTCGACTACTTTTAGCACGATGGAATGGAAGTTATCATGGATTTCAAGGAGGGTTTTATGATTCTAATGATTATATAACATGACTCCTGCCTTATCCTCAAATTTTGATAACCCTTTTGGCCACACTCTTTGAGGACTGGCACCTTCAGTGGGCCTTTCGTACATAGCCTTTTGTTCCCCTGAGCCTGAGTCTCTCTTACATAAAAAAGAAAATCAATGAGGAAACCACCCAAGAGAACCTGATTAATGATTTCAGTAGTCTTTGAAAGCTGCCCAAAGCTTTTCAGAATATGAGTCATAATCTGCAGTTCTGATTTATTCTTCCCCAATTCATAGAAATTAATTAATCTCTTGTTCTGAACATTTTTTCTCTTCATTTGTCGTAGCACATACTCGTACGTGTCATATTTTCCTCTTAAAATTTACTCTAAGTACATATTGGCCAGCCTTCCCTACAAAGACGGATTGGCAATTGCTGGTAAGGTGTGCGCCTCATCTAGTAAAGAGAGAATGCAGGCTGGACATCACCTGGCAACGCTAGGCTCTCCCTCGCCAGCGGTGGTTACGGCCTCGCCTTTCAAAGTGGGTCGCGGCGGTGAGAGGAACGGACGTGGTAACGGCTCAAACTTTTCACACACCCATTCGTTTATCACTCAGCGCGCGGGGAAAGCCCTTCACGTCCACTACAGCGTGCCTGCGTGAATAATAGCATGGTGGACGACAAGGACCCCGGCGGCCGTCAAGATTAAGGGACATGCAACTTGAAGGACGCCGCTCGAGTCTCGATAACAACGTGACCCAGCGAGAAGCAAGAGAAGAGGCATGACTTTGTGGCGGATGAAATACTTCGTGCTATTACTGACATTGTTGCGAGTCCGGCAGTGATGAGGGAGGCCAGATTAACTTTCCAGCCCCCACCAAGTCCTTAAGACTGGTCTCCCACACGCCCACACATCGCTAGATCCCCAAGCCGAGTTCCCCACACGCCTCCCACACCGCCAAACACCGAAGGAAAGTCCAGCACACACCCACACACCGCCCAGCCCACGCCCCGCTCCCTAATTCCGGACGCTCTAGTTTTGGAAAAGTCATTTGTCATCAAGTTTTCGAAAAATAATGTAATTTACGTCGTTGCGGTAGAAAATTACAACTCAAGCCGTAGAAAAGTATAAATTACATCCAGGGATATATTTTTTTCCTCGGGCCTGGAAACTGATTGGAAAATGTTAGATATTGAAGATATTTTTGAGGCATCAAGAGGACTTGAGAAAATGTTAGATATCGAATAGATTTTTTTGAAAGGCGACTTGAGAACGAAAGGCGAAATTAATGTATTAGGGAGATCCGTTTAACGCATAACCGATAAGTAGTTATTAACGTAAGGAAAAGCAAGAGAGAGAGAGAGAGAGAGAGAGAGAGAGAGAGAGAGAGAGAGAGAGAGAGAGAGAGAGAGACAAAAAAATTATAATAATAATGCATCCGTGTTAATTAGTTCCTGGAAACAATCAAACATCAGACTAACACACTGTATCTTTCCACAACAACAACAACAACAACAACAAACGAACAACACCAACAAAACTCTAGGCAAAACAAAAACAAAACAAAAAACAAAAAAAAACTATATATTGAATCAGACCAAACAAGACAAGACAAAGGAAGACGAACCAAGACCCACGACCAAAACCAAGATCAAGAGGAAGACAACATCCCACCTACACAGCGAGACAAAGAAAACGAAATTCTCAGCCCAGCACACACAGATAAAGTCCCAGTCAGGAACAGCAGACAGCAGAGGCGTGAGGAGGCACGTTGGCAGGGAGACAGGCGTGAGAAAAGAAAGAAAAAGGAAGATGGATGCTTTGGGGAGGGAGAGAGACTGCAGGTACGGAGGAGGAGAGGAAGGCAGGTGTGCTTGTAAAGAGTGTACGTAGGAAGACTAAAACTGAGGCGAATATGGAGGGCGTGATGGATAAAGTATTGGATTTAGGGAAGGATGAACGAAGGAGAGGCAGGTCTGAGTAAAAGAACGGAATGAAGGATCGAGGAAAACTGAATGAGGAAATAAAATGGAAGGAATGAAGGAAGATGAGAGGAAAAATGGAGGAAGGGAAGGAGAGAGAGAGAGAGAGAGAGAGAGAGAGAGAGAGAGAGAGAGAGAGAGAGAGAGAGAGAGAGAGAGAGAGGAAAGAAGGCTGGAGATGAAGGAAGAAAGGAAGACTTGTGTAAAATGATAAATTGAAGGATTGAGGAAAATGGAGACCGAGAGAGGAAATGAGGGAGACGTGTGATGGTGAGAGGAAAAATGGAGGAAGGGAAGGAGAGAGAGAGAGAGAGAGAGAGAGAGAGAGAGAGAGAGAGAGAGAGAGAGAGAGAGAGAGAGAGAGAGAGAGAGAGAGAGAGAGAGAGAGAGTAAAGGTGTGAAACAAAGAAAAAGGAAGGAATGAAGAGAACAGAAACGAGTGAAAGATGTACAGGTAGGCTGGGATACAGATAAACAAAAGAGGCAGTTTAGCAGGTAGGCAAAGCTATAAGCGGATAATAAAGATAAACAGTAGAGCAATAACCTAGCAGTAAAAACATTAAAGTAGGCAGTAGAACAGGTAGAAATGGATATAGGTAGACAATAGAGTAGTAATCTGGTAGTAAAAGCAGTAAATTAGGCATTTGAACAGGGGAACAGGTAAACAACACAGCAGCAAGGCAGTAAACATGTTAAGCAGTAATAGAAGGTAAGCATGGGAGCAGGGAAGCGCAATACTAATAATTTAGCAGTAAAATGAGTAAGCAAGCAGTTGGACAGGGCTATAGGGAGATAGTCAAGCAGTAAACAAGCATTGCTGGAGACAGGTGCGCCTCTAACCTCCTCCCACGTAAGCTTCCGTGAGACGTCTGGCCGCAGGTTCATGATGCGGAGAGTGACAGCTCGCCTCGTCCCGTCACTGTTGAACTCCAGCTTGGGCGTGACCGGCTTGTTGTCCGTCTGCAGGCTCACGTTCTTGAGAAACCTGAAGCACGACAAACACACCTGATTGTTAGTGGTGAGTTATTAGGGAGCTTTAAAAGACTAAACAGAGGTAGAAATGGGAAGGCATTTTTTTTTTTTCATTTTTTTATACAGGGACTGCCAATGTAAGCTCATGTTTTTTTTTTTTCTTTTTTTTTTTGCAGCTTCCATTATTTTCTTATGCTCTTATGACACGATCTCCAGACGCCACTCAGCTCACCCTGTCACTTTGTTGTAGTTCTGTGTCCTTTGTCCTGTGCGTCACTCGTCTCTACTTTTATCTCGCGTCATTTGTTCTCCGCGGAAGTACCTCACGTCTCTCTCACACATGGCCACGTATTGCTGATGGCTTCACGTCCATAAAACTGTGAAGTCTCTCTCTCTCTCTCTCTCTCTCTCTCTCTCTCTCTCTCTCTCTCTCTCTCTCTCTCTCTCTCTCTCTCTCTAATACGTCTTTGTTGCCTTTCTTTCCCCATATTAATATTTTCCTCCTTCCTTGTGATATTTTTTTTTCCTTTTCTAATTTTTCCTCCTCATCACAATGAAAATACGGTGTCCACTCCTCCCTCCCCTTCCCATCACCACACGTTTTCCCTCTCTCAAGACCCCCTCCTCTTTCTCTCCTGTCTCTCCCTCCCCTCCTTCCTCCTCCTCTTCCTCATCTTCCTCCTCCTCCTCCTCCTCTTCCCCATCTTCTATGAACGGTCACTGCCTCAAGATTCCATTAAGATGTAACTCTAGACGTCCACGCTCTCCTGTCCAATCTTTCTTTCCTTCCCCTATCCCCTCCTCCTTTTCCTTATCTTTTCTCCCACCCTCGTTTCCCTGTTCCTTATCTTCCCTTTGCCGCCTCCGCCCCCGCACCTCCTTGCTTCTTTCCTCAGCCTCCTCGCCTCTTTCGCTCCTTAATTTAACTTACTATCTTGTTTCATCTTTCTTTTTTACTTTTTTCGTCGATTTTTTTCTTTTTGTTTTTTTGTTTTGTTTTAGGTTTCTCCTCTTGATATGTTTTTATCCTGTTTTGTTATCTTCATCTTTTTTGTTGTTGTTTTCTTTCATGTCTTTATTTTTTATTACAGTTTTCGCGTTTTTTTTCATGTTTTTCTCTAGTTTATCTTTTGTTTTAGCTGTCTTTGTTTTTTTTTTTTTATCTTCATGCTATTATTTCCTTTGCTTTCATTTACATTCTTCTATTATCTATTCATTTCCCTGTCAATCTCCTTTCTTTTTTCCCATCTCATTTTATTTCTTTCCTGCGTATCTCTCTAACCTACAGTATCATCATAACATCCCTCACTCCTTTTACTTACATTCTTTTACAATCTACTCATTTATCTGTCAACTTTAATTTTTTTTTCATTCCATATCTTTCTATCCTTCAAATCTCTCACCTACAGTATTCTCATTACAACACACCTCACTCCTGATCACCCTATCAACTCAACACTCCCTTCCTTCCTCCCTCTTCTCTGGACACCCAACCCTCTCTGCCACCACGAGCCACACACACATTAAAGCTCCGTACTTCATCCCTAACTCCGAATAATTACCCACGTTTCTGCAATTCACTTACACCCTTTGCCATGTCCCACTTTTACCGCCACACTTGTCCCCTTCTTCCAGCCACCCCCCCCACCTTAATACATGGCATTAGATCTGACGTCGTAAGGCCGAGGTAGATGTCGAGAACGTGACACCACGCACAGTACTTTTGAATTCATGTCCTTATGCATATCTGTAGTGGCTGACAGGAAGAATACAGGACAGATCAGGGAAAGAGATAGGGAGGAGAAAGAGGGAGTGAAAAGGAAGAGAGGATAGAAAAGGGAAAGAGGAAAGGAGGAGGAAAGATAGGATAGGCAATGGAGAAATGACGGAGGAGATGCGTGGAGGTAATGATTTTAAACGAGAAATGGTTTTAAACGAGGAATGGAAGGAGGAGAGAGAAGATGCGAGGTGCTGGAGCAATGAAGGAAGGAAGGAAGGAAGTGAAGGCAGGAGTAAGTAACAGGTAAGGAGGGAAGGAAAGGAAGGAGACACTGAAGAAAATTGAGAAGATGATGAGAGGTTGGGACGAGGAAATTAGGAAAGGAGGATAACTAGGAAGGAAGGCAGGAAGGAAGGGAGGTACGAAGATGAGATGAGGCCTGGAGCAAGGGGAGAATGAAAGCAACCGAGCAGGAAACAAGGAAGGAAGGAAAAGCTGCAGGGCTGATGAAGGGACGGAGAGGAGGAAGAGAGGGAGAAGGAGAACAAGAAGGAACAGTGTGGGATGGAAGGAAAACACTGGGTGAAGAATGAGGAGAAGGAAGAGTGAAAAAAAAAGAGTTAAAGAAAGAGGGAAGAAGGGGAGGTATGAAGGAAGGGTGTAAAGAGGGAGGGAAAAAAAACTGTGAGAATGAAATATGAGGAAAAGGAGGAAGGGAGAGGAAAGGACTGAGATCAGGAAGGACGAAAAAATGGAGGAATAAGAAGAAAGAAAAAAAAGTATGAGGAGGAAGAAAATTACTAATACAACGAAAGTAAAGAGAAGGAAAAAGAAGAAAAAGAAGGCAAGGATGAATAAAACACTGACAGAGACAGAAAGAAGGAATGAACGAGAAAGAAAAAGGAAGAGGAAGAGGAAGAAAGTTGCCTGAAGGCGTTATTTTCGTTATCTTTTTCAGCTCGGCGGCGCGACACTGATGGGGAGGCCGGGGTGTTGTGACAGGAGCAAGTGGAGGAGAAAAGAAAACGGGAACACAAACATACCTGTGAATAACCCGGAGTGCGTGGCGCCGCGAGGAGGAAAAAAGAGGCTTCATTTCAAAGCGACATAAGATTCCAACGAGGGCATGAGACTCTTACGGGTACGGAGCGCTGCTATTGGTGGGGCCGTGGGAGGAGATGGGCGTAGGGGGAGGGACGGCGATGTCATTAGGTACTTGATGTCATTAATCTCCTTTATCGCAATAGAGCGGCTTGAACACTAACGCCATGCTTTTCTCAGCATTATCGTAGCTGATGAAGTAGGTAATGAGTTTTGCCTACGTACTGTGTTGAGGTGCCTTAGCATGTTTGGCTTTGTCTTTACGTAAGCTGGCAAAGGGAAACAAAAAATAAATGAATAAATAAAATAAAATGAAATAAACAATGAATGAAAAAAGTTCACTGAAATAAGATAAGGTTCACTGAAATAAAAAAAATAGATAAATGAATAAATAAAAACGCACACTGGGTCATATAAAAAAAAAAAAAAAAACTATAGGCCTACGGACTAACGCCACAACGACCTTATTACAAGTACAGTAGCATGAGTTGTTACGTTTACAAGACAGATGCTTTGTTGTCCTCCTACTGTCATGTTTGCTGAAGAGTTTCCATCGAGCGTCGTGAACTGAGGCGCGAAGAACAAAAGGGAAAGAGGGAAATGAGACGAGATGAAAGGCACACAAAGGAACAGAAGGGAGAGGATCCATCAAAACTTGAAAATTGAGGTGAGGAGAACTGCATGCTATTGACTGATTGATTAATTTTACCTCAGGGACTAAAAGAATGGAGAGAAAGGGAGATGAGACAAACAAAGGAAATGGAAACAAAAAATGAGGATAATTACAGAGTAGAGAAGGAAGCGAAAGAGGAATAGAAGGAGGATGATAAGATAGAGAAGCTGGTGGGAAGAGAAGTGGAAGTCATTAGTGGATAGAATAGAAAATAAAGCGAAAGATAAAAAAAAAAAAAGAAAGCTGTGTAAAGAAAGTGTATTTAAAACAAGAAAGACAAAAAAGAAAGGAGAGAATTAAAGAAGATTGGTGAAAAAGAATAACGAAAGATAGAGAATAAAGCAAGTAATGGGTTAATGCAGGCGAGACACGTGGCGAGTAATGGACTGCTAAATATAAATACAGCGACAATCTCTCTCTCTCTCTCTCTCTCTCTCTCTCTCTCTCTCTCTCTCTCTCTCTCTCTCTCTCTCTCTCTCTGGGCCTTGAGGACGGATTATGGCCATCGGGTTTAATAAGACAGACGCCCAAGTGCATTTCATGTGATTAGTGTCTTGAGAGAGAGAGAGAGAGAGAGAGAGAGAGAGAGAGAGAGAGAGAGAGAGAGAGAGAGAGAGAGAGAGAGAGAGAGAGAGACGTAAGTTCCTGCACGGTTAATTAACCCACGAACATTCTATCCAATATTTTTCCTATATTTGTTTAGGTTAAGTTAGGTTAGGTTGAATTAGGTTAGGTTAGGTAAGGGTAGGTTATATAAGAGTGAGGCTAGGTTAAGTTAGGTTTGGAAGACATCATTAAAGGAGCATTTTTAGGGTGAAAATTTCGTGGAGTAATCGTGGGTAGATCAGAGAGAGAGAGAGAGAGAGAGAGAGAGAGAGAGAGAGAGAGAGAGAGAGAGAGAGAGAGAGACCGTCCTACACACACACACACACCCACCTGTAGAATTTATCCCCGCCCCTCCATCTGGCGTCCCCGGTGTCGCAGGAGAGGGCGGGCGCTAGGCTGGGCACTACGCCTCTGCTCATCTCGTCCTTCACGTGACCGTGCAGCCCCCACCCGAACACCAGCATCGCGTTCTCGATCTCCTCTATGAGCGCTTCCTCTGTTGTCTCGAAGTGCACGCCTGGACAGCAGAGAGGAACATAACTACATAGGAACATAAGAACATAAGTACATCATAAGAGAAGCTGCAAGAAACCAGAAGATTTAAACGTTGTAGTCTATATTACGAGTACGTGAAGGGAAGTGATGAGAAGATAGTGGTGCTGAAGTATTAAAGCAGATAGGAACAGAGGTAAAGTCGTGGTCATAATGTCCTGCTTCGTCGCCATAATGAATCATAACTAGTTAGCTCAAGTTCCTCCCCATCGCCGGCACCTCGCACTCCTCTCCTCGCGACTCATTGTTGTTCAAATGTTCGAAACTGAGTTGCTTACGATTCATCATGGTAACTAAGCAGGACAACTTATGACCGCGACTGCACATCGTAAAGGAAGCTGAAAAAAAAGCCAGAAAACCTAGACAGACGTGCCAGTTTAGGTGACGTGAAGAGTAGAAATGAAAAGACGGAGGTCCTAATGTAGTTTGAAAGAACAAGACTAGAAGAAAAGTAAAAATATAAAGGAAAATTTGTCAAGAAAATGAAGAGACTAAGAAAAGGAACAGAATGAGAAGCTGTTATAATAAATCAAAGGCCAGAAATAAAAGAGAAGTAAAAATATGAAGGAAACTTTGTTAAAAAAAAAAAAAGTGAGAATTGATTACGGGAAAGGGTGATGAGAGATTGGACGCATCACGTGAATTAACTCAAAGTGCAAGAGTACATGAAGAGAGGTAAAAATAAGAGGGAGAGTGAAAAAAAAATGAAAAGATTAAGAGAATTAGTAATGAGAAGATGAAGCTGCTAAAGTAAATTAAGAAAGAACGAGAGTAGAAGAAGAGAAATAAGAACACGGGGTAAAACTTGTTAACAGGATGAGAAGTGATTAATGAGAAGATACAAAGCTGCTAAGGTAAATTCAAGAAGAGAAGCATTAATAGATGAATAAAAACAGGAAGAAAATATGAATAAAGGAGAAAATTATTGAACTGGTCAATAACACAAAAAGAAAACTGGGTACAAAATATTTCTCGAAAAAAGACGTAAAAATTAAACGATGAAAATAATGGAGGAGAAAGTCACAGACGCAAATAAAGAAAAAAAGAAGAATGAAAAGGATAGGAGTTGGAGGAAGAACAAAACTATAAGCGAAAAGAAATAAAAAAAAAACATAGACAGGAAAATAAATAAATGATAGAGCAGAAAATATGGAGAGAGAGAGAGAGAGAGAGAGAGAGAGAGAGAGAGAGAGAGAGAGAGAGAGAGAGAGAGAGAGAGAGAGAAAGGAAGAGAAAGAGAGAATCAAAGGGAACAGCTGAAAGAAGAGGGAGGGAGGGAAAAAGAGAGATCAGTATAACCAATAATGACAAGCAGGAGAGGAAACATGAATAGGGGAAGAGGAAAAAAGGAGAGAATAACAAAAGAATAACAACAACCTTGAAGCGAACCCAGTAGAGGACAAAAGCAGAGAGAGAGAGAGAGAGAGAGAGAGAGAGAGAGAGAGAGAGAGAGAGAGAGAGAGAGAGAGAGAGAGAGAGAGAGCGTCCCATAACGGCTCCCCTTTCACGCAGTACAGGTGGGGCGTCTCTATTTAATTAGTGTTGATCGGCTGTCAGGTTCCCAGTATCCAGGAACACCTGTGTCTGGCAGCAGGTAATTCAGGTGCTTTGCTTCGTTTCTCTCTTTACATTTTTCTTTTCTTCTATTTACAAGGGAGGCTGTCCAAGGGTAAAAACTGGGTTGAAAAAGGCTGCTTATAGGGATGCTCCTTCGTTCCCCCATTAAAAAAAAGAATAAAGGAAAAGGAGGAAAAAAGAAAGGTCATTCAGTTTAATGTTAGACGTAAAGAGTCAGTCAGTTCAGTTTTTCGAGAGAGAGAGAGAGAGAGAGAGAGAGAGAGAGAGAGAGAGAGAGAGAGAGAGAGAGAGAGAGAGAGAGAGAGAGAGAGAGAGATTAGTAAAAGGGATGATTATTCTCATTAACATCAATTTTTCTTTCATTTTTTTCCACGTCTACATTATTTTCCTCACCTTTTATTCACCAGTGATTCTTTAAAACTTTCGTCTAGCCTTTTATCACCGTTTTTAAACTCAGTTATTGATCATTTTCATATTCGCATTTCAACGTTTCAAAATTATTTGTATGATAACTTTCTATCTCTTCGTAGGAGGAGGAGGAGGAGGAGGAGGAGGAGGAGGAGGAGGAGGAGGAGGAGGAGGAGGAGGAGGAAGAGGTCGTAGGAAATGAGACACTGCTACTTGAATGTTCATTATACAGAGACAGTGATATTTCCATTTTAGTGAACCTGAGCAGAGAGAGAGAGAGAGAGAGAGAGAGAGAGAGAGAGAGAGAGAGAGAGAGAGAGAGAGAGAGAGAGAGAGAGAGTGAGAGTCTGCTGCCACCCACTGTTCCTTTCCCTTCCCATTTTCTTTCCCTGTCACCTGGTCAATTAGCAAAACACCTGGAGCCTCTTAGAGTAATGGGAAGTTTGGCCCATTTGTGTGTGTCCCTCGCGTCTTTCACTTGAGGTGCCGGTGGTAGTGGTGGTGGTGGTGGTGGTGCAAAAAGATGCCACCATAGCCTTTTTTGTTCTATTATTTTCAGTCTTTTTATTCATTTATCTATTTATTGACTCTGTTCTTAGACCTAAATGGAAGTGTGCATTTTCTTGTCTCTTTTTCTCGTTTTTCCTTTTTTTTTTCCTGTCTGTTTTCGTCTATATATATTTTTTAATTGTTTTTCTTTTTCATTTTTTTTTTCGTTTTTATTCGTTTTCTATTTTATGTTTTTTTTTATCACAATGTAGGTATTTTCAGTTTGTCTGTCTTTGCATTTTTTCAGCATTCCTACTCCCTTTTACCATTTTTTTATCGTTTCTTTCATTTTTTTCTGTTCTTTCTTCTTTGGTTCTGTCTTCTGTTTCTTGATTCTTTCATTTCTTTCATCCGTTCATCCTTGATTTTCACTTTCTATTCTCACTTTCGTCATACCATCTATACCGTAATTTCTGTCTTCTTTGCTGTCTTGCCTCTCACTTTTATTTTTTCCCTCTTTTTTTTTTTTCTCGGCAGTATGTTAGTTTTTTTTCGCGTTTCTCGCCTGTCTTTGTCCTTGTTTAATTGTTCTTCCGCTCTTGCCTTCTACAAACTCTTCACTATTTTCTTTTTTTTTCTCTCTCTTCTGTTCCTTTCTTTTTTGTCCTCTCGTTTCTCTCTCCATATTCTCTTATTTCTCTCTCTCTCTCTCTCTCTCTCTCTCTCTCTCTCTCTCTCTCTCTCTCTCTCTCTCTCTCTCTCTCTCTCTCTCTCTCTCTCTCTCTCTCTGTTTTTCTTTTTTTTTTCTTTTTGAATGTCGAATATCTTCAGTTTCATTCTCGAACGTGTCAGGCTGTGTGTCTGTCAATATGTCTGCCTGTTTGTTTATTTGTTTATTTTTTTATATGTTTCTTTTGTTTATCTTCCTTTATATTTGTGGTTTTGCATGTGCGTTTGTCTGTCTGTCTGTCTGTTTGTCTACGTTTGTCCGTTTCTCTCTCTCTCTCTCTCTCTCTCTCTCTCTCTCTCTCTCTCTCTCTCTCTCTCTCTCTCTCTCTCTCTCTCTCTCTCTCTCTCTCTCTCTCATTATCACGCTCGACTATTTTCTTTTATCCTTTCTCTCTCTTCTTCAAAATGTTTAGTCGTTTTTCTTTCCCAGGATTTCTGCCTTTGTTATCGTCCTCAATTCTTATTCCCCACTTTCACATTTCCATTCTTTGCTTCCCTTTTTCCAGGCTTCGTTCTTACGCTTTTTCATCTTTTTTTTTTTGTCATGTACCACAACGTAGCCCTCAGAAGTTAGAATAATGTTCGTTCTCTCTTTTCCTTTCAAAACTTTTTTCTTTTTTTAGTTTATTGGTAATTTTTTTATAGATATAAGTATGAAGTTAGATAATACGTATTCAAATCATTCTTTTATGTGTGCTTTTATTGCCAGTCTAAAGCTAATTCAATATCGTTTTCAATAATCACTACAGGTATATTCATGGATTCATTTATTTCTCCTATGTAAGGTTCATTTAGTGTTTTATTTTGTATATCTCTTACAACTATTCCCTCTCCTGATATTTTTCTGTTTTTTTTTCTTATTCTTTCTTTTCATGTGTTATAATTATCCAGCATGATGCTATCTTTTTTTATTTCTTGCTCTTCTTCCCTTTTCTTTTTATTATTTTAAAGTTTCATCCTTCCTGTTTGTAATCTCCTCTTATATTTTCTCCCTCTTATTCACAACTTTCTTTCCTTTCTGTGTATTATTTACTTTAATTTCATGGAGTTCTTCCCTCTTTATCATCTCTTACATCTACTTTCCTTTCTACCTATTCCTTATTAATATTTTTTTTTCTGTTATTCCCTATCTTTATCCTTAACAAACATCTTTCCTTTCTTTTTAACTTTCACATTCTCTAGTTACTCCCTCCTACTTTTCCCTCACCACTTCTTTTTTACCCATTTTTCTCCTTAGTTTCCATTCATAATACTCGTAACTCCTTCTTTTGTATCTATCACATTTCCTAGTTATTCCTTCCGATTTCTCCCCCATTACTCCTATTCATTATCCTTCTATTGTGTATTTGTAATCCCATCATGTGGAAGGATAACCGTACATTTAATCCTTTAGGCTCCCATCAGCAAGATTTTTCGGCTCATTCCCCACACAAACCAATACAAATGGCCTGCTGTTTATAGTGTATCGACCTGCTGCTGGCAGAAGTGGACCAAGGCAGGAGAAGCACACTAAGAGTCTCCGAGGACGATCTGGGAGGACTTGACTGACTAACTAACTGGCTGACTGGCTGGCTGGCTGGCTGGGTGAGTGAGTGAGTGAGTGAGTGAGTGAGTGACTAGCAGGCTGGGTGAATAATTGACTGACTGACTGGCTAGCTGACTGACTTGGTGACTGGTTGCCTGACTCTCTCTCTCTCTCTCTCTCTCTCTCTCTCTCTCTCTCTCTCTCTCTCTCTCTCTCTCTGGCTTTCGTGCTTATTATATTATTTTGCTGTTCTAGTATTTAAAATTTCGTGGAAGCAAATTAAATCCTTGACAGATTCTCTCTCTCTCTCTCTCTCTCTCTCTCTCTCTCTCTCTCTCTCTCTCTCTCTCTCTCTCTCTCTCTCTCTCTCTCTCTCTCTCTCTCTCTCTCTCTCTCTCTCTCTCTCCCCCTTTGTAACTTTGTCATCACCTAATGGAGGCTTTCCCGCTAACTCCCGCGTGTTTCGCTTTCGTCACCCTTTTCTCTCCCTCCTCATCCTCTTCTCATCCTCCTCTCCTCTTCTCAACCTCCACCACCGCCTTAAAATCAATGGCTTTCTAAGTACTTTCCGAGTTTCAGTCTTTCCTCTCGTCTCACTCTTTGCTCTCTGTTCACCGTTTTCTGTTGGATTACAAGTACTGTTTTAATTATTTTTTTTTGTGTGTGTGTGTTGGTTTGGGTGTTGTTCTTGTTATTGTTGTTGTTAAATTTCATCATCGTCATTATCTTTTACTTCTTCTTCTTCTTCTTCTTCTTCTTCTTCTTCTTCTTCTTCTTCTTCTTCTTCTTCTTCTTCTTCTTCCTCTTCTTCTTCTTCTACATTTTGTTCTTGTTCTTGTTCTCTTCCTTCTCCACTTACTTCTTTTCCATCCTTCTTGAATGAACTTTTCCTGTCTTTTCTTCATAATATTTCATAACTTCCTTTCATCTTTCTATTTTACACCTCCTTCTCCTCCTCCTCCTCCTCCTCCTCCTCCAGCAGCTCCTTCTCCTTTTCTCCCTCCCGCAGTAGTCCCTTTCAAATCCTCCTCCTCCTCCTCCTCCTCCTCCTCCTCCTCCTCCTCCTCCTCCTCTTCCTCCTCCTCCAGCAGCTCCTTCAGAAGCACGCTGCCCCAAGGAACAGCACAGTGCTTGAAGAAACAATAGACCGGAACATCACGAGGCTTTCCTCTTACTCTTGGGAAGAACCTTAGTTTGGCGAGGAGTGAGGGAGGCAAGAGGAGACTAAAGAGGGGGAGGAGGGGGAGATGGTGGTAGTGGTGGTGGTGACGGTATTGTTTATAAAATTGTGGTGGTTGTGATTGTGGTAGTAGTAGTAGTAGAAGTAGTAGTAGTAGTAGTAGTAGTAGTAGTAGTAGTAGTAGTAGTAGTAGTAGTAGTAGTAGTAGTAGAGACAGATAACTTAATGTAGACTTACAAAAATATATAAACATGAGAGTAGAAACAAAAATATATAAAAAACGGAAAGAGAGAGAGAGAGAGAGAGAGAGAGAGAGAGAGAGAGAGAGAGAGAGAGAGAGAGAGAGAGAGAGAGAGAGAGAGAGAGAGAGTCAGTCTAGGAAAATGAAAATGCAGAAATGTTACGAAGAAGAAATAGCAGAGAGGCGGAAGTGGCAAAATGCTGCAAGAAAATGAATATTCGAAAAGAACAGAGATTACCCTCACACACACACACACACACACACACACACACACACACACACACACACACACACACACACACAAGGAAAAAAAATAAAAGGATAAAAGTACACACCACAAGAAAGAAACCAGAGAGAGAGAGAGAGAGAGAGAGAGAGAGAGAGAGAGAGAGAGAGAGAGAGAGAGAGAGAGAGAGAGAGAGAGAGAGAGAAGACCTGAGCGTGGGGTTGGAAGAAACGAGAAAGTGTACCCAGTTTAGTACATTCTAAATAAAACCTCATCACACACACACACACACACACACACACACACACACACACACACACACGCACAGGAGCATACCCAATCAACCGTGCCCGAAACACAATACCACCACGATACACGCCTGAATAAGTCTTACAGCTCAGCCCTTGTTTGCCTCTCACTCGGGCGAGGCAAGCAGGGTTACCATTAGGGATTCAAAGGCTCTGTCTGGCTGGGTTGAAGGCAATCAGCCCGCAACGAGACGTAACACTAAGGCATCAGCTAAATCATGAAGTAAGGCGGGCTGGGTTTCGCTCGCTACCTCGCTCAGATCTTTATTTTTAGCTGTTGCTGTGTTTTGTTCAGGTAACGAAGAGATGGAGGTGGTACGGGGGACGAGACGAGAGAAGAAGAGAGGAAGTGTTGAGTGTGGGTTCTTGGTTTACAGTCGCTTGATACTGGGGCGGATGGTACGCGAGTCATATAGGCCTCAGGACGGTTGGTACTCGAGACACCTGGTATCCAAAATGTCTCTAGACTCAGATGTCTGGACTGCAGGCTTCGTGATGACAGCATGGAAGGGAGTAACTGGAAGTGAGGGAATGAAATGGTTATTGGTTGAGTTAATGGGATGGTGAAGGGATGTTGAGCTGGGAGAGACGAGAAGAGTAGAGAGGAAGATTGCTAGACATGCTGGAGTGCAGGAAGCTTGAAAAGGGAGTAAATTGTGAGCGAGGAAGTGGTTATTGTCTGAGTTAATGGGGGTGGTGATGGGAAAATAATGGGAGGAGAGTTTGAGGAAGGGAGTGGAATTAAGGAGTTAAGTGGAAAAGGTGAGAAGTTTGAAAGTGGTGTGGAGGAGAAAAAGAAAAAGAAAGTTCTTCAGGAATAAAAGGAAAATTGTGACAGATGAACAGAAGGTGGGAATGAAGAAGAGAAGGATGGTAAAGGTGTGAGCAATGGAAAAGAGGGAGAGAGAAAGAGGAAACGTGAAGAGATAAAGCAAAGAATGAAGTAAATGGGAGAAGTGTGAGTAATGGAAAAGAGAGAGAGAGAGAGAGAGAGAGAGAGAGAGAGAGAGAGAGAGAGAGAGAGAGAGAGAGAGAGAGAGAGAGAGAGAAAGCACAGGAATAGGATCAAGTGGATATAAAAAAAAGAATGTGAATAGTGGGGAAGGGGAAGGAAAAAAAGATTAAGAAAAATACTGTGAAAATTTTTGAAAATGTTAGCACCAAGGTTTTCTGTTTTTTTATTATTATTATTTTTTTTTACGAATATCAACGTTATCTGAGATCTATTAGCGTTTTATTCTTATTTTTCTATTTCTCGCTTTTTAGATTTTTAGGAGAAGAGAGAAAGAAAAGACACAGAGAGAGTTAGTTCTCTTCATTCATATCTTGCCTGAAGCGACAGAGAGAGAGAGAGAGAGAGAGAGAGAGAGAGAGAGAGAGAGAGAGAGAGAGAGAGAGAGAGAGAGAGAATCCTTCCTCTATTTGTGGGCTTTCCTCTTCCAGGCTGCTTCTTCCAAAAACCCTTCAAATATATGTCAAGTTTTATCCCTGACAGACACACACACACACACACACACACACACACACACACACACACACACACACACACACACACACACCCCAGGACGCCTCGGATATTTGTCGTATTCAAAATTAATGATCCTCACTCTGTTATTATTTTTTTTTATATCGCTTTGTGTCACCGCTCACTGAAATATTATCCCTTGACAACCAACAAGTATTTTTTTTTTTAAGATGTAGTATTTTAATCATGCCTGGAAAATTAACCTACTAAAAAAACAAAAAAAAAATCACGTAATTAATAAGCACAATGTTGGTTTTAATTATCTGTATGTTTTATTTACTCATTTATCTATTTTTTTATCTATCTATTTTTTTTTTTCTCTCACTCTTTCATTCACGTGTCGAGCAGCCAGTTAAGTCAATTGTTCTCCCTGAAGTAGATTTACTGCGAAACGTTGATTTTTGCTACATTTGTTTTTTTCACGTTTGATCATCCTTTTTTTTTTTTTTAGCAGGTGTGTGTGTGTGTGTGTGTGTGTGTGTGTGTGTGTGTGTGTGTGTGTGTGTGTGTGTGTGTGTGTGTGTGTGTGTGTGTGTGTGTGTGTGTTGATTATGTGACAGAGAGATCGATAAATAGACAAATAGATTGGTAGATAGATATATAGATAGGCAGATAGACAGATGTATATAGATAGATAGATAGATAGATAGATTGATTGATTGATAGATATACGGATAGATGAATGGATGGACGGATAGATAGATAGATAAATAGATAGATAGATAGATAGACATGTATGTAAGTATGTATATGAATTTGTATAAAGTTTGTAAGTATGTATGTGTGTGTACCCGCACGTAACCAGCTTGCTAGTGACGCAGGTGTTGGAGGAAATCTTTTTAATCCCCCGGCATATCTCTTTCTTTTTCTCTCTCTCCTCTGAAATGTTGATGCATTGTGTGTAATCAACTTTCAGCACCTAATCGCCTCATTACACGCCTCCGCACTCCACCCACTCCACTCACTCCACCTGTAGTCATGAGGGTACAAGTGTGTGCTCTCTCTCTCTCTCTCTCTCTCTCTCTCTCTCTCTCTCTCTCTCTCTCTCTCTCTCTCTCTCTCTCTCTCTCTCTCTCTCTCTCTCTCTCTCTCTCTCTCTCTCTCTCTCTCTCTCTCTCTCTCTCTTCACTCAACTCCACCGCCCACAACTTCTGTCTCTCTCGTTCACCTTCTGCGCTTCTGTCTGGTCACCCTCTGGTTGTGTCTTCCCCTCAACCAACACAACCTCAAGTTCTCAGGAGTTTCCAGCATCAAAGTGCTCATAGCTTGACGTATTTCTCTTTCACTCCCTTACTTCCTTCCCCTGTGTTTCCTCTCTCTCCTAACCTGGAGGTGTGTGGGCGGAGGAACCGGAGAAAGGAGGAGAGGGTGGAGGAGTAGAGGGAAAAAAAGAAGACAAGGTCCGGAGGGAAGGAAATGGACGTGTAAACTTTTCGTAAACTTACTTTTATTTCTGCTTTGTTCCTCCGGTCTTTTTTATAGTGGCGGGAGAGGAAAAAGTGATGGCTAGACCTAAGGCAAGGACTAGACTGGATGATGAGAGGGCACAAGGAAGGCAGGAAGGCAGGTTAAAAAAGGAAGGAAGGAAAGAAGGAAGGCAGGAAGGAAGGAATGATGAATACGATGGAAAAATCTAAGTGAATGGAAAAGAGGAAGGATGAAAAATGAGGAATGAAAGAAGTGGATGGCGTAGGAGGTAAAAATAACATCGTTGTGAAGGAGAGAATGAGAAAGAGACGGAGATCAAAGCGAGTAAATGCGGTCGAGAGAGAGAGAGAGAGAGAGAGAGAGAGAGAGAGAGAGAGAGAGAGAGAGACTATTAACTCACTCTTTCTACCCACACAAGAAGACTAAAGTAACACAGTAAAGTAAAGAAAAAAAGACAAACTAAAGAAAATAAGAGATAGATACACTGCCAACTCATATTTTTAACAACAATAACAACGAAAAGGACACAAGGTCACATGAAACTATAAACAAACCTAATACGAAGATGACATTGAGTTTTCTAATAATAGTTCACTCCTACATATATTGAGAGAGTATAGCGGAAGAAAGATGAGCTATAAATATATGTGAATTTCCTGACCATTCATATAGCTTCCCCATATGCAATGTTGTATCCTTTTTTTGTCCAGGTTTAAAATGATTTTCCCTCGTATAAACACAACTTTAACAACATTAATGGTATTTTGGTGGTCATAATACATAGAATAAAACGGGAGAGCCATATTCTGCATTCTGTGTACTACCACCAGCTCAATTCCACTCACTAGTTCCACCAGTATCGCATAGCCCGTTGTTAACTTGGTGCTGGAAAACCCATACAGTTCAATTATCTTGGTGTTTTGAACCCCACTCAGTTCAGTTCGCTTGGTGTTTGCAGAAAACCGACACAATTAAATTATTTTGGTGCTTGAAAACCCACAGAGCTAAATTCGCTTGGTGCTTCAAAACCTACACTATTCAGTTCACTTGGTGCTTCAAAGCCCCACACAGTTCAATACTCTTGGTGCATGAAAACTCACACAATTTAATTCTCTTGGTGCTTTAAGAAAACCAACACAGTTCAATACTTGGTGCATGAAAACACCCACACAGTTCAATTCAGTTCAGGTACAACCGGTAAAAGTTTACTTTTCCTTCTTTACTCGACTCGAACTCAGGAACTGGAAACTTCGCAGCAAATAACCTTGTATTGTCGTTCTCTTTTAAGGTTTTGGCATGTCATTAAGGGATTCCATTGAACCATGAGAGAGAGAGAGAGAGAGAGAGAGAGAGAGAGAGAGAGAGAGAGAGAGAGAGAGAGAGAGAGAGAGCATACCTGTATAAACAAAACCAAAGCAAAAAAAAAAAAAAAACACACATTTAACACTGCCTTTCCATTTCAGGTGAGAAGTGACGATGGGAAGATGAAAGCTGTAGACAGAGAGACGAGAAAGCGAGGATGAGGAAACGTAGGTGAGTGTGAAAGCAGGAAGAGTCAAAAGGGTAGTGATAAGGGAGGAGTGAGAGGCAAAAGTGAGAGGGAATGACAGGAGAGGGATCGTAATGTTAGCTCAGTGGGTCATCAGAGACGCGGTGACCAAGGGAGTTCCAAAATTAACAAAGTTTAAAAGTTTACGTATTCAAGTGTAACATCCAGGGAAAGGTGAGGAGCTGGGAGGCTGAGGAGTGTCTTGGGAGATGGCAGTACCTGGGAGACTGTGGTGAACCTGGATATATGATGTGATGTGATGTGTCTTTGGGAAATATTAGTGATGAAGAGATAGGAAAGTGGTTCATATTCACAAAGCCCTTGATCTCTTATAAAGGCTGTTTTCAAAGGCCACTGAGATAATCAATTGGATTCTTATGATATTATTTTTCCATTTGTGATACTGAATACTTAATAAACTATCACTAGAATTATGAAGATCCCTTGAAAACTCCATTTACTCCCGCAAGGACCTGTTGAAAGTTATCCAGTGAGACGCGGAAACTGAAGAATACGGTCCAGTGAATGAGTGCCTGAGTTTTTGAAGATTCGTTTCTTTGAGAGTTACCAGAACGATAAAAAGACAGGAGAGGGTACGAATATTTGAATCTCTGCTTATTGATGCTTTAGTGATGGTACAGAGGCAGGAAGTCGAGAAGTATAACATCAAAGATTCTGGAGATGTGCGTCTTTGGGGATGGTAGAATATCGAATAGAGTGTTGGAATGTAGGAGTATGAAGGAATGGAGAGTCCGGAAGGAATGAAGAGTGAGGGCTTAGGAACGGTGTTGGTAATGTGTGATGGATGGAGGGTGAGCTTGGGAACCGTGGAGTACTCGGTAAACAGGAAGAAACACACAAAAAACTCCCAAGATTTGAGGTTGGTACAAAGGATGGAGGAGTTGCGAGCTGGGAGGATGGTGTAAAGGAAATGGAAATTGATGGAAGAGCGATGGGGCTGCCAGGGAAGTAGATATTGATGGAGGAATGCAATGTGCGAATGATGTAGCAGCTAGTGGAAGAACGAACAGGAGAAATATGAGCATCCCATTTCTTCTATTGTCTTTTTCGGTTAGGTTAAGGGTAAAATCATTCTTTTCGAAGATTATTCGCTAAATACCGTATAAAAATATTCGACAGGGCGAAATAAAAAGAGCCATTTTATTAATATTTTATCCTCAAAAAAAAAAAATGAAATGCTATTTGAATATCAGTTTCACTACATATTTTTTCATCACCTTGTATTCACAGATTTCAATATACACTTATCCAGCGATGATAATTCTTAATTTCCTAACGTTTCATCTTAAAACATTGCTATTTCACTAAACATTTTCATTAACTATATTCGCAGATTTCATTATACACGTACGAATTAATGAGAACCTTTAATTTCCTCGCATTTCATCCCAGAAGCAAAGCTGGAAACGCCACTTAGAAATTAAATACGGATTCACTACACTATTTTTATCCATATATTATAATCATGCTCTGCTCATGGATTCAATAACAGGCTCAGCCGCACGCCGCCTCTTCCTGTCTCGCCGTGACTGGCGTAGACGTGAACTGACAGCGAATCTGATTCATTCCAGCTTGTCACTCATGGACTTCAATAGGTTGAGAATGTATTTATATTTGTTCTTCCTCGTTTGGTGCTCAGTCACGTATATGTAGTAAAGTTATCATGTATTATACAGAGAGAGAGAGAGAGAGAGAGAGAGAGAGAGAGAGAGAGAGAGAGAGAGAGAGAGATACAAACAGGCAGACTGACAGACAGAGAAGCCAATGCACAGAGTAACAAATCGAGAAAGAAGCTTCTCTTCCTCTCTTCCTCCTTCCTCCATCCCCTTCCCCCTCTTCCTCCCTCCTCCCTTCCTCCCCCTCTCCTTCCCCTCTTCCTTCCCGTCTTTCTCCTTTCCCTTCTCGCAGCCAATATCATCATGTCTGTCTCTTGCCTGTCATCTGTCGTAGCCAATCACATAAGAGGATTGCCTCACCAAACCAGACAACAAGCCTTGAGTCGCCGGGCTGGGAGGAGCAGGAGCAGGAGGAGCAAGAGGGAGGGAGAGGAGGGGGTGAATTACAACGTTTTATAGTCTTACTGGAGGAAAAACACCGAAGCTTCATTCATTGCTTCGATTTCAGCTTGGCATTAGCTTTGTTTAACGTTGTTGTTTTCGTTATGCAATGCGGTGCGGCTTCCGGGTGTAGTGGGCAGGGTATATGTAGAAGTTGTAATAGTAAGTGGAGTAGGAAGAGAGGAAATTTATTGCCCAAAAGACTGACTTAACTATAATATGAATACTACAACCACACAATTGCCTCATTAACTCAGTCGTCTTATCAAAAATGTCGCAACGAATGTACGAGTAGACACTGTTTTGTCGCGACGAATTTTTTTCAGCCAAGTGTGAAAATGCATCGCACTGAAATTCTAAAGCGAGTTTGGCAAATGGTAACGCTAAAATCATTCACGCTGCGTTTGTGATTTAATTTTGTGAGCGTGTGTGAGTGTTGGAGGGAAGAAAGGCTCGTTTGGTCCTTTGGCGACACTTAACAGCGCCACACTCTCCTCGTCACGTCTTGCATTGTGCAGCGCTTTGGCCGAACAAAAGACGCATTCACAGCTTTCATATATTAGAGGCAGCCAAGTGACTTAGTGAGGCAAGGAAGGCGACTGGGAGGTACAGGAGGCTCAGAACACTGGCGCCACAGTAACACACACACACACACACACACACACACACACACACACACACACACACACACACACACACTTCCTTAACAGTAAAGAATATATATGAAAATAGCGTTTCAAGAATTCATACAATAATAACGATAACACGCACACACAAACACACAAACCACCACCGCCGCCACCACCACAATCACCACCGCCACCGCCGTCACCACCGCCACCGCCGTCACCACCGCCACCGCCGTCACCACCGCCACTGCCACCTTCATCAGTACAATTTTCACTAACAAGGAAATATTACTTGCCTTGCTTACTTCCTCGGCGTATTATGCAGCGCGTGAAATTGTTATTCCCGAGAAAATAAACCCAGAACAAGAGTATGTGAGAGAGAGAGAGAGAGAGAGAGAGAGAGAGAGAGAGAGAGAGAGAGAGAGAGAGAGAGAGAGAGAGAGAGAGTCCGGAAATGGAAAAAGAAAATGACTACGTGAGAAGGAGAGAGAGAAAAAAAGTTGGAATAGGAAGAGGAGGAGCAGAAGGAGGAGGAAGAAGAGGAGGAGGAGGAAGAGGAGAAGGAGGAGGAGGAAAAAGTAAGGCCACTGGGGACAAAGGAAAAGGAAGATGAACTACCTACAGGAGACCAACGAGAGAGAGAGAGAGAGAGAGAGAGAGAGAGAGAGAGAGAGAGAGAGAGAGAGAGAGAGAGAGAGAGGAGAATAGGCGAGGAAAAAATAGTGAGAAAAGGAGAGGAAAAGAGAGCAAAACGAAATAGAGGAAAGCAAAGGTCATAGGAAACGAGAGAGAGAGAGAGAGAGAGAGAGAGAGAGAGAGAGAGAGAGAGAGAGAGAGAGAGAGAGAGAGTCACTCTGTAAAAAAGGAAGCAGTCTGATTGATTCACTTACCTAACATCCCGACAGGAAACTCTCCCGGGGCGTCAGCGTTGCTCTGGATCACACTCTGGGTCACGATCCACAGGTAGTTGGTGCCTGCGAGGGTGGGAAGGACGAGAGGGCGCACTGGGTTAGCTTAAGTCACCCTATTTATGCTCACTATTAATCCTGTATCTTGAATTTTAAACTGCTGTATAATGTGTCTTGTTTTGTCTTATTTGGGCATTTGAATGTTGATTTGAATTAACATTTATTTGATTTCAATGTTTATTTGCATACGCTTATGAAGTTACGCCAGGATGGAAATAAGTCACGCTAGTCAGCTTATATTTATTTATTTATACTTATTGATCTGTCTTTTTTGAGTTTTAAATTGCTGCAAATTGTCTTGTTCTGTCTTACTGTGAGTCTATGTAATGTTATTATGTCAGGATGGAAATAGGTCACATTGGGTCAGCGTAGGTCATGTTACTTTAAATCATTAGCTTCTCCCTAGAATTTTAAACTACTTTAAGTATAGGAGACTTGTTGAGTACTAGTGTAAAATGTTTCTCGGTTTTGTTTTCACTCCGAGCTTTTAGCGTTATAAGGTCACACTGGGTCACCTTAGATCACGTTACTTTGAATGATTAACCTTTACCTTAAATTTTAAACTACTTGAGATGATAGTTTGAATTACAGAGTTCGTGAGACTACCTTCACTTGTGCTAGTTTGAATTATACTCCATTATATACTCTGTAAGATTATGTCCTTTTATACTAGTTACTCTCATGCTGTATACGATTATATACTATTATACTAGTTAATTTCCTGAGTGTCTCCATATTTCTCTCCTGAAAAGTTGTAGAAAGGAGAAAAATATAAACTGGCAGAGTATATTACCAGAGTTTTACCAGTGAAAAGGGATCAGAGTGAGTGGTTGTGCACAGTGAAAAGTACTGTATATTTCATCTCTTGTTGCTCTAAGTGCTTAAATGTTTTGTTAGAAGAGAAAAGAATGTTAGTGTTCCGTGCTCCAGGTGATGTGTGGCAGTGTAGCTTCAGTGGAGGTGTTCTCTCCTGCCTTGGTTGAAGTGTACTGTGGCGCTGATGCAAAATGTGTTTCCGTTCTGTCTTGCGCTGAGCTCCTAACTTTGCCAGGATGAAAATATAGAAACAAAAAAGGTGTTTCGTGCTACCTGTGAATGCGAAAGTGTTCTGTTTCTGCCTTGATTTCATGCGTATGGCAGTGAATTAATGTAAAAGGTGTTTATTTCTGGCGCGCACTTAGCTAATAGCGTTAAGGCCAGGATAGAAAAAATAAGGGGTGTTTGCTGTTGCTTCAGAGTGCGAAAGTGCTGTGTCCGATACCAGGCTGTTCTATCTTGCCTCGATTGAAACGGTGTGGGAGTCTACTAATGTGAAAGGCGTTCCCGTTCTGCCATGCACTAAGCTTATTATGTTATGCCAGGATGAAAAAAAGGGTGTTGCGAGTTGCCTTGTAAAAGTACAGTGTTGTGTTGAGTAAATGAATTAATATTTGCCCCTCTATAAAATGTATATTAATAATCCTTTTCACATAATGAAAAAAATAATCATGCTTAACAATTTTCCCTTAAAAGCTTAACACTGCTACGAAATTTTATTGTAGTTTAAGAGGATTTCGCACATTGTTTGCTATAATGAAAAGAAAAGACCCCACTTTTAAAACTTAAAACACCACTGCACAGTTTTACTTCAATTCAATAACATTTGTTCAATTTTTGACTCATCTCTTTTGTCTCTCTCTCTTAAACTCCATCCACAAAACTACAGAAACCTAACCGCATTTCCAAACACATCAAATCCATTATCCACACAATACACGCTTAGACCAAAACATTCAAGACCACGTACCATTCAAGGCCTAGTTTTCTGCGCGCTGTTCATGATTGGCGGCGGCCTCCTGGCGGGTGGAGTAGAGGAAGAGGATGCGCGCCTCTGAGCTCACCAATTCCCTCAGGTCTGTCTCCGGGTCACTGACGCGCACGGTGTTGGTGATGGTGAACCTGTAGGAGGGAGCGAGGATCCGTGGGACTAATAGTAGTGGTGATGGTGATAGTGATGACCAGATGTGACTGAGGTGATGGCGGTGAGATTGGTTGTGGTGGGAAGACTGCAATAAGAGTGTGGCAGTGAATGGTGATGGTGATGGTAGGCTGTTTTCTCTTATCTGCCTTTTTCTTTCGTACATCTTAATGGCTAAGTGTCCCTCCGTAATCTCTACAAAACCCAGTTCACTTTAAAGTTTTCCTTCATATCTAATATAATTCCTAATCCTATTTAATTTATTACGTTCCTTTCTTTTTCCACATTTCACTCCATCATATTTGATACATACTCCATACTCTTCACATGTCCAAAAGCACCTCACTCTCTTTTCTCCTATATTACTCCCCAGACCATTACATCTCCTACATCCCCTACCCTTAAAATACTTACTCCTGACCTGACCTCTTGGCAGGGAGCTCCAGAATCAGGTCACGCAGGGCCTGGATGAAGTCGTTGTGCCCCGCGATGAGAGAAGTGACCACGGCAAATTTGGGCCACGAGTAGCGCTGCAGGATGGAGAGCATCGCCGCCGCCTGGTGTTCGATGGAGGGTGCCAACTGAAGCTGCGGGCTGGACGTTCGCTGCGGGGGAGGCACCAGACGGGGATGGAGGTTATCACAGGGAAGATTATCTCATGCCCAAGCCAACTCAGCCTCGTTTTTCTAGTAAGCTGCCAACCCCATGTATCTCCTACACCATATTATTCCTGAAAATACTTATACGTTACTTACTCCTGAAGGGGCACAGGCAGGGAAGGAGGTTATAATTAAAGAACCGTGATCTTTTAGCGGTAAAACTTTGGGGAAGGTGATCCATGTTAAGCTTTTTTTTTTTTTGGGGGGTATTGATGCTAGTGATAGATTTGGAGTAAACTTAACTGAGGTCTTTCCCTTTTCTTACTAACGAAATTTGTATTCTTTTTAAGTTTATTTAAGGGAGATATGACAGAAGGATAATGTTTAAGTGTGAAGCTGAGAAAAGTGATGGAGAAAGAAGCGGATCAGGAAAGGAATGGGAAGGAGAAATGAGGATGAGTGGAGAAGTGGTGAGAGAAGGAAGCTTACGGAAGAGGAAAAGGTAAATGGGGGAGGGATTAAGGGAGGCAGGAAGAATTTTGAAGGAGGAGAGGGAGAGAAAGAAATTGGAATGATGTTGGGGAATAATTATAGCTGCTCGTGTCATTTAAATTAATCACCTGTAGCTTAAGTCTATGGAAGTTCGAGATTATGTACATATATAATTGCTTACAAATACAATCATAGCTCTCTCTCTCCTCTCTCTCTCTCTCTCTCTCCTTCTCTCTCTCTCTCTCTCTCTCTCTCTCTCTCTCTCTCTCTCTCTCTCTCTCCTCTCTCCTCTCTCTCTCCTCTCTCTCCTCTCTCTCTCAACATCGACGAAACTTTCAATTGTATTGATCAATGTTCGTTTTTATCCTTCTATAGAAAAAAAAAAAGATAATCCATTTAGTGAAAGTATGTAACGAGGTCTCAATGATCTATTCTGTAAGTAACAAAAGCAGCCAGAGATTAGTCTTACCCCGATCCCTGCAGCATCCAGTTAAGCGTGGAGGGAGAGAAAAGAAGAGCATTATTATGAAGGTGAAGCTTTTTTGTTTATATTCTAGTAGTTGCAAAAATAACAAGCTTTAAAGGGCAAAGGCAATAGTGTGAGTGATATTATTATTATTATTACTATTATTATTATTATTATTATTATGGTAGTTGAAGGGATAAGGAAGAAGAGCGATGGTATTTTGGCTCTGGTTAAATATTTTCGTTTACATTGTAATGGCTACGAAAATACAATGATAACCTTAAAAATAACAAGGGTATTAATAGTGTAGGTGGTAAATTCATTATTGTTATGGTTGCTGGAGGTACAGAAAAGAAAGAAAACACTAGTACCTGGAGTTAAGTATTTCCGTTAATATTCTAAGAGGTGGAAATGGGGATGATAGGTGGAAATAGGTAGATATATTTCATTACAGGGGACTTGTAAGCCACTTGTAAGCCTGGTCGCTTCTGGCAGCTTCCCTTATTTTCTTATGATCTTATGTTCTTAAGAGTTACGAAAAAAAAAAAAAAGATATCTATTAAAGCCTTAAAGAAACGAGATTTTGGTATATATGCTGTTTTCAGTGTTATTATGGTAGCTGTCAAAATAAATACAGGGAAGACAGAATAGTGCAGTTGTTAGGTATCTTTTATTGTACCAGTTAACAGAAAATACTACACTTTATAGAGCAAGGCACTTCGAATATATGCAGTTTTCGACGTTGTTGTGGTAATTGTGGAAAATAAATTACATGCAGAGAAGAATGGCATTAGTAAAAGATGCTATTCATTTAGTACATATGTTAGCTATCCTCATTTATGTTCTCATTTTTTTGGCTCCTTTAAAAACAAGTAACATTTTTCGTTCTAATATTAAGTTTTTTTTTCTTTTTAATCATGTCTTTTTTTTTATCTAATTTTTTCAGCAATTTTGCCCTCCTCCTCCTCCTCCTCCTCCTCCTCCTCCTCCTCACCTTCTCCTCCTTCTTAGCGTTGACTCTTCTTGCTTCTCCTATCTGTTACCTTTCCACTCATTGCTTTTTCATTAATTCTTTCTTGTTCCTTTTTAATGTCCCGTATGCTTGTATATACTCCCTCCTCCTCCTCCTCCTCCTCCTCCTCCTCCTCCTCCTCCTCCTCCTCCTCCTCCTTCTCCTCCTCCTCCTCCTCCTCCTCCTCCTCCTCCTCCTCCTTCTCTTCTTCATTTCCTTTTTAATTTTCCTTACTCCAACTAATCCTCTTTTTATTTTTTTTTCTATCTTGCTATCAACCACCTCCTTCATTTTCCTCCTCTGGTTTCTTATTTTCCTTCCTTCCTCCTCCTCCTCCTTCTCCTTCCTTACTTTTAAGATGATTTTGGCTTCCAACACTCCATCAAGAAAAAAAAAAAAATAAGGCAACAATGAAAATAGAAAAAAAAAGTTCTGGAATTTTTAGAGTACAGAATTTGAAAGTTTTTTTTTTTTTCAAGGGTCTCCGCAAAATAACAAGGCTATTAATTTTAATGACCCTGGGATCCTCTGAAAAAAAAAAAAAAAAAAAATGGGAGTAGTGCTGAAAATTTCCCTTCCGTTAAAAGGAAGGAAACAGTGAAAATAAAGGGAGGAGTAATCTTAGAAGGAAGCAAGATATCTTTTTTTTTCCTTCTTTCGTCTTCCCATTTCTTCTTTTCTTCGTCAGATCGCTTGCTGGTTTTCTGTGTTTTTTTTATTCTTTCTTTCTTTCTTTTTTTATTTTTATTTTCTTATCTGTTGATTTCTTATTTCCTTAGATTATGTTTCCTTGTCCTCTTCCTCCTATTCATTTTTTTTCCTTCCTTCAATCCTTTTTCTCTTGTATAATTTTTTCTCCTCTTCTTCCTTGTCCTCCTCCTTCCTTGTATCATCCTTCTTTCCTTTTCATCTTTCCTATATTTTTTTTTCTCATTCTCCTCTGTCTCTCCTTTATGTTCCCCTTGCTTTCATCTCTATTCTTTTCCATCGTATCTCCTCCTCCTCCTCCTCCTCCTCCTCCTCCTCTTTCTGCTCCTCCTCCTCGTCGTCTTCCCTCTTCGCATCTCGCCTCGACGTTCAGATTTCTGGAACGCTTAAGTATAAAGGAAGGGAAAGTGAGTTTTGAAGCGGCTCGATCAGTAAGCTTTTGAGGAAGCGAGAGCAGCGCAGGGAATAGGAAGGTGTGGTAGTGATGGTGGTGATGGTGCTAGTGGTGGTGGTGCGACGTTTCGAGGGGTGGCGCTCTCTCTCTCTCTCTCTCTCTCTCTCTCTCTCTCTCTCTCTCTCTCTCTCTCTCTCTCTCTCTCTCTCTCTTTCTCTGGTAGCAGCCACGGAGGGAAAAGCGAACGTGGAAAATCGGAGATGAAACGAACGTAAGATAAATATGTATCTATGCAGGGAGTGGAATGTATGAGTGAAAAATGTCAAGTTGTCTGATATATTTTACTGTTCTGCCCGTCCGCCCATGAGAGAGAGAGAGAGAGAGAGAGAGAGAGAGAGAGAGAGAGAGAGAGAGAGAGAGAGAGAGAGAGAGAGTGTGTGTGTGTGTGTGTGTGTGTAGACGTGACATGTTGCCTTCATAACTGCCATGTAATATTGTGTATGTTTCTTTTATTTGTATAGTGGTTTATATATGAATCGTTCTGTTTATCAATTTATTTTATCTGTGTATATTTTTCTTCATCTACCCACCTACCTTTAGAAGAAGATTAGACTGCCCTAATTTTTTTATGCTCTTACCCACCTCCTTTCCATATCTACCCATGTACCTGTCTACCACCTAATTACCACTGTATGCTCCTCACTCTCTACTCTCTACTCTCTACTCTCTACATACCTATATATATATACTAACTACCCAATATTACATCTACCTACCTACTTTTCTATCTATTTACCTCCCTTACTCTCTACTTCTTTCCTTACCTGACTACCTACCTATCCACCTCCCTGCTTCCTTTTTTCCTTAACTATCTGCCTACTTCCCTTCCTCATTCCTTGCATACTTTCCTGTCTCCCTATCTTCCCCCTTCTCTCCTTTTCTCCTTAACTATCTGCATACTTCCTTTCCTCCCTCCTTGCATACCTACCTGTCACCCTTTCCTCCTCCTCTTCCCTTCTTTCTCTGATGACATACCTTTCTGTCTACCTGTGTTCCTCCTGTTCTACCTGTCTGCCTACCTATGTAACCCCCCTACCTCCCTCCTTGCGTATACCTCTCTCCCTCCCTACTTATCTTCTGCCCTCCTACCTTTCCTACATACGCACCTTCTGCCTACATTTCTACCTTCCCTATATTCCTCCTTCCTTACCTGTCCAATACACGAGAGTAACTCATACACGAACCACCTTTCACTGAGCATCGAAACTTTACCCGAACAGCGTGCACGCCCTAGAGGCAGCAGCTACGGGCCTTACCTTCCTCTTAGAGCTGGAGGAAAAAAGTAGAAAAAGACGAGGGGGGAAAAATCTTCAAACAGCCGTCAAAGGAATGGCTAAATGGGTCAACCTCTCTCTCTCTCTCTCTCTCTCTCTCTCTCTCTCTCTCTCTCTCTCTCTCTCTCTCTCTCTCTCTCTCTCTCTCTCTCTCTCTCTCTCTCTCTCTCTCTCTCTCTCTCTCTCTTCTTGGTTTTCATTCCCTCCATTATCGTCCTATTCACTCCTCCTCTCTTGTTCTATTTCCTTTAATCTTTCCTCATATTAATTGGTATGTCCCTTCTTTCCTTCCTCCCGTCTATTTCTATTTCTTTGTCTCCATTATCTCACTTTTTTCTCCCTTTTTTGTCCCTCATTCTATTTTTCGTCGATTTTCTTATTTCCCATCCCTATTCTTAGTCTTGGATGAAAAGCTTCTTTGAATTTTTTTTTTTTGTCTTTCTTCGTAACCTTTCCTTTTCTGTATTATTTCTTTTATCATTCCTTGCTTTCCTCCTTCTCCACTTTGTTCCTTTCTCTTACTAAAAAAAACGTTTACTTCTTTTAATCGTGTTCTTTACCCTGAAACTTATTAATTTTATCTCTCCCTGCTTTTTTTTTTCCTTCTCTCCTTCTTCCTTCTCCTCTCGTATTTGGCAATTATTACTTCTATTCATCATCTTCTTTGTCCTCATTTTTTTTTTTCCTCGCTACTTCAAACTCTCCTTCTTCCCTCTAATTCAATAATCATCACTTTTATTCCTCGACTTCTTCGTTCACAGTTTTTTTTTTTTTTTTTAACTTTCCTTGTTACCTTACACCCTTCCCTTCCTTCCCTTTCATTCAATAATCATCAATTTTATTCATTGATTCCTTCTCTCATAAACTTTGTGTGTGTGTGTGTGTGTGTGTGTGTGTGTGTGTGTGTGTGTGTGTGTGTGTTTTCTGTCACCCCAATCAAGCATCGTCTGCACCAATCCTTCCTTTCCTCTCATTGGTCTTCTTGCCACACTTTTCCTCTGCCTTAATCTCGTCCTTCCTTCCCTCTTCCCTTCCTCACTCCTCCTCCTCCTCTTCCTCCTCCACCACCACCTCCATATTCAGAGTAGCATTTCCATTTTGAGTTTCCATCTTTTGCAGTCTCGATGGAATATATTATTTCTATTTTTTTGAGTAGATTGGACTTTCAAATTGGAGTGAAAAGTGAAAAGTGTTGATTTTATTTTTCTTCATGTCTTTTTTTTTTTTTCTGTTCATACGTATTGATGTACAAGTTAAGCGTTGCCATTTGCATTTCAAGGGGGAGATAGATATTATCATTATTATCTTTATTTTTTTTATGGTATGTGTGTTTTTTTTTTTCTATCGTTTTTATTTATAGATGAGAGTTTGTGCCTTTTTTTTTATTTAATTTTATATTCCTATTTTTTTTTTTTTTTAGCTTAGGAAAATTAATGGGATTTGAAGTTTTCCTTTTTTTATTAATATTATTCATATTGATGAGGGATTTTTTATAAACTTTTCTATCCAATTATCATCCTCTTTTCTGGTTTAACTTTTTTTTTATGGTTTCTCTTTCCCCTCCCTTTTTAAACTTATCTTCTTTCAACCAGTCCTTGATCTTATTAAATTCTCCTCTTTTTTTATTTTATCATATATTCATTCATCTTCTTTCTAGTGCGACTATTTCCTCTAAATCTGTTTGTTCACACGCCTCTCCTCAACGTGCATTCAAAAACTCTGCTTTTATTTACTCTCCTTGCTTTCTTTTCCATTCTCCATCCTCTATTCAATAAATTTTCCATAACATTTCCATTTTTCTTTAAGTTTACCACCCCACCTTTCCTTCCTTACCTCCACCTCCTCCCCTTCCTTTTTCCTTAATTCCCTTCATTCCTTTCGGCTACCCTTTCTGTATTCATTTCTTCGTCCCTACCTTTCTTTTATCTTTTAGTCTGTCTCTCTAACTTCCCTTCTTTCCACGTCTCCCCTTCCTTCTTCCTCAATTACCTTTATCTACTCCAGTTACACCCCCTTTACTAATTCCTTTTTCTATATCTTCCTTTTTCCTTTCTGTCCTTCTCCTGGCACTTCTCCTTCCCACGTCTTCCGTTTAAGCCTTTCACTGGAATATGCAACAATTCGTAGCACTAAAGGCAGTTTATGGCAATTTTTAAGAAGACAGAAAAGGACGAAAAAGATAAGATTTTGTTGATTCTGGCCAGTTCAGTGTTTGGAGGAGGGTGTAGAATAAGAAAAGATGTCTCAGAGTGATCAGTGGTTTAAGGAAAGATGTACATGGTAGCAGTAAAAGGGTCGTTAGTTCAGGCACACAGTATTCCGGGCAGGTTAAAAGCAGAGGTAGTAATATCATCTCTTTTTTTGCAAGTGAATGTCTGATACGCCCACACGCACCTGTTAGGAGTTATCGCCTTATTCATAAACTCCATCAATGTTTTAACTCGTTCGGGAAAAGAATGATTTTTGTTCGGTCTTAAAATTTCTAGCGTTCGTAGTATTTTTTTTTTTTTTTTATGAGAGAGGCGAAAATTTTGTTAAAATGCTTTCAGCTTCACAGAGAAATACCTTGATTTTATGAGGCAGTATATAAAGAGTGGTGCGTAAATATATTGAGGGTTTGCACACATTTGGCAGCCAGATTCATTAAACATCACTGAGGCTACAAATATTGATGAGTCTTTTGCCCAGATTCTTAAATCCTTTGACCTTTCATAAGAACTATTTTTCAAAGCTTACAAAGATGACTAATCGTGTTCTCAGGAGTGTTCTTCTTACTGATGATGCAGAGCCTGTCTTGAACTACTACTAAAATCATAGAAAACACCTTAAGGAACTCAAACACTAAAGACTGTTAAATAAAGTTGAAGTAAGACGGTGAAACACTTAAGAGTAAGGAAGTTTGAGGAACACTCGCCGAGCTGCACCTTGTGTGCCCACCAAAACCCACTTTGTACAGCGTCGCGGCGGTGGTCATGCAGGTGTTGTTTTACGCTTGTTACCATTATTTCAGTATCTGCTGTCATTTCAGTACATGCTGTCAGTACAGTATTTCAGTACATGCTGTCAAGATATTGGTGCTTTGCATAAACAATATCAGATGGAGAGCTACGAACACTGTAATTGTTACTCTCAAATTAAAGTGAATAGGAAATGGATTCTCAACTGGAGTTTTAATTCTTGGGGTGTCTCGATATTCCTGCCTTGAAAAGTTTCAGTTTTAGGAAAGTGAAAAAGCGAGTCAGGCAGAGTGTCTCACAGGAAGATACGAGCAGTGCAAATTGACAGTTGTGAATTCATATCAACGGTAAGAGTGGCGAGCGTGAATCAATGTTAGGAGTGGGGTGAAAGTGAGGCATTTTGATGATATCTCAAGGTAGTTTGGTGATTCTGGTGAAATTGTTCTTTGATGGAATGACGGCGGCGGGTAATGGGAGGGTGGGAATGCTGGTGGAAGTAACAAACGAAATGACAAAATGAACTGTGTGAAGCACCATTACAGCTGCCAGGCGGTGATCGCTACGCCAGTCCTGCAGGATCTCTACATGTTGCTTCAATGGAAGCAATGGAAAGACTAACTACGAGTATGAATGAAACACGGCAGAAATGTTGGAAGATTAATTTATGCCTTTGTTCTGTTTCAATCATTCAATTATTGCAAGGAATACGACTCCCATCTTGCTGTAATGGTAGGAGTTGGCGCGGCAATATTCTGATGAAACACTCCATGCCTCAGGGCTCACATCCTGACGGGGCCAGCACCTGACAATCAACAACCGACACCCAACACTCGATATCAAGGCACTACAGCCAATCATGCACGTAGGCTACCCTTCAACTAAGCACCCGAAGTAATGGTCGAGTCTTCGAATCAACGAAGCCTATGCTGAGGAGACTGAGGTGCACAACTTACCCGCTCCAGACCAGAGTTGTCGGCATTCCACGCTATGACAGGGATCCCCAGGTAGCCGGCCAGCTGGAAGAAGTACTGCACGGAGGCTGTAGATCGTCCATAGGTTTCAGAGTTGAAGAGATACAGGATGGCGGACACGTTGCTGGGGAGGAAACTGTCACACAAAGTTTCCAGGATCTCTGTGGAAGAAGGAAATTGTTTTTGTTGAGCGAGAAAATAATGGAATGAAAGCTTTTGGGTTTTTCTTTGTGTTATGTTTGGATGTAAGGAGGTTTTGTTATTAGAGATTAGAAATACAGACTTTCCAAGAGAGAGAGAGAGAGAGAGAGAACACACACACACACACACACACACACACACACACACACACACACACACACACACACACACACACACACACACACACATAATCCCTTTGAAACGTGGCAAGGTGAAGGGAGATCAAGTTAGTTAGAAAACCTGCTGCCGAAAAGAACCTTAGGAATATGCGAGGGAGTGACGAAAGGAAAGGAAAGTAAGGACCAAGGGAGAGACGAGGAGCCTTTGTGAGCGACTCTTTTTTCGGGGCATAAATGTACTCGACTGAAGGGAAACATGCAAGAGGGAAACTTGGCAAAAAAAGGTAGAAGAATGTTGAAAATCGAAACGTGAACATCGACGAGAAATCCAGTCAGTGTTATGAAAGGTGAGAGAGAGAGAGAGAGAGAGAGAGAGAGAGAGAGAGAGAGAGAGAGAGAGAGAGAGAGAGAAAGAGAGAGAGAGAGAGAGACAGATTGAAAGAACTTATCGACAAGAATGACAGAAAAAGGAGATTGCTCTAACTCTTGACTGCGTGTGTGTATGTGTGTGTGTGTGTGTGTGTGTGTGTGTGTGTGTGTGTGTGTGTGTGTGTGTGTGCTGAGAAGGGAATTTGCGCTCAGCATGTGTTCTTTAATAGTTTGGTGAAGAAAGTGCAAAAAAATAGAGGGCTTAGTGAGTTTATATACAGTAAAAACAGTTAACTCACAATCTAGTTCATTAATTGCTTATTTAAGAACAAAAGAACACAAGAAAATATATGAAACTGCAAGAGTCCGTCAGGCTTACACGTGGCAGCCCCTATACAAAACATAACCTATCATACCCATCTATAAACTCGTCTAATCTTAGTTCGTAGATTACTCAGTCACTCAGTTAGTCAGCCAGTCAGTGAGTCAGCCACCTATTCATTACCTGATCACCGTCAAATCAACATAACAAACACACAAATCACAAGGACAAATCACAATCACCATATGACTCTTCTTAAAATACACTAATACATAAGCTATTTATATTATCAGCTTCCTTTCCTTTGTCTGCGTGGCGCCCTTATTACCGGTCACAGCTGTCACGACGCTCACCTCGCCGTCACGCACCGTCTTTATTACAGATATCACGTCTCCTCGCCTTACTGATTGCTTGCTTTGATGCCATTAGTTACATGCGGGAATATTCATGCTTTCTGTCTGTCTCTGTCTGAAAACATACGAATTGTACAGTCTCTTCATACAGTCTGTCAGTTCTCTATACATACCGTCGTGTTAGAGAGGTCGAGCAGTAGTAGTAGTAGTAGTAGTAGTAGTAGAAGTAAATGTGGTATATGACTTGGCTAATGACCATAACTGTACATGCAGCAGTATTCGGTCCTCTACTTTACATCACATTCCCTTCCCTGGATGATCGCACGTGTGATTGGTCGGTCACTGCGTCATGAGCGAGGAACACCTGCTCGTCTTACACATCTGATTTGGCAATGAACTTCTATTTCGTATTTTTCGTCTTCCTTAATTACTTAGTTACCTGTGAGGATGCTCATCTTTCATAAACTTGTCTTATCTTTAAATTGATATTTTTTTCTCAGTAAGTGGAACGTAGATTGGTGGTAAAGGCAGGTAGATGAAGATAAGTTATTGATTACATAGAAGCATGGAAGGATAGGTTAGTAGGTACTGGATAGATAGAGAGATAGATAGATAGATAGATAGATAGGTAGATAGATAGATAGACAGGTAGACAAATAAGCTCTCAGACATACAAAAAAAATTTCATGAACATAATTATACAGACAAACAAGTAAAAATAGAACAAATACACAAACAAAGAGACCGACATACAGGCATACAGATGAACAGAAACAGCCGGATAGATTCAAGGACAGAGATTAGTAACCCTCCCAAAAGCACGACCATACAATAAACATGAGCAATGCTAAGCCCGTGCAGTTTTGCTTGCCAAGGCAGATCGGGTATCGAACCAACGCCAAATCCTTCTGTGACACACCACCTGACCCACGCACACCTGTCCTTTCCCTCCTCTCCTCCCCTCTCCCTTCTTTCTCCTCCCTCTCCTCCCCTTGCCTCGTCATCCTCCCCTATCATCCCTACTTCGCTTTAGCTCTCATCTTTCTCTCATTCCTTCCATTCCTTCATTCATTCTCGCTCACTTATTTTCCTCTCACTCCCTTCCTCTTTATCTATTCCCCCGTTTCTCCTCGTGATTCTCTCCTGCTCTGTTCTACCTTCCTCTCATCTCTTTCTTATTCCTTCCATTCCTTTCTTCCTTCCCTCTGACTTCCTTTTATTTTTCCTTTCATCCCTTTCATTTTACTTTCCTTCTTCATCATTCTCTCCATCCTTCTATCCTTCTTGCTCCTTTGCTCTCTATCTGTTCGTTTTTTTATTCACTTTTCTTCTCTATTCCATTTCCCTTCATCCCTTTCTCCTCCTTCTCCTTTTTCTTTCTCACTTCCCCCATTTCGTTTCTCTCTTCTCTTCTTTCTCTCTTTCCTTTTATTTCTACTTATTTGTTTGGTTTCTCTCTCTCCCTTCTTCATTCCTCCCCATCCCTTCCTTCCTTTCTCTCCTTCTCTCCGCTTCTTTCTCTCCCTCCAACACTCTCCTCTCGTCTTTCTCTTCATTCATTCATACTTTCTTTCTTTATTTTTTTCTTCTTGTTCTAAAGCCTTTTTCAGACCAAGATATATTGTTGCTCAGCAACAGCTGCTCAACAAACCCAACGAGTTTCACAGTCGCTCAACAACTGAACAACAAATTTGGAATGTTCCTCATATGTTTATGTTGAGCGACTGTTTTGCAACATTCCAGATACAATGTTCAGCACTGTTTCGATACAATGTATCTTGGTCTGGATTAGGATTAAACTAGAGGGAGAGGTTAAGTGAGGGTCTGAACGAGGTGTCAGAAGGCATCAAATATTGTATTAGCCACTATAGGAAGGGGGAGAAGCCGACGCCACGTCAATGCCCTGCCACAGTGAGGGTTTGGTGATGCAAGCGGTGATCTGCGGGGTCTGTTGGTCCTGTCATGCAGATGTCACTTGATCTGATCTACAAGTTACTGCTTCACACACAAGTTACTACTTCACACGCGCGCGCGCGCGCGCGTGTGTGCGTGTGTGTGTGTGTGTGTGTGTGTGTGTGTGTGTGTGTGTGTGTGTGTGTTTCTCTCTCTCCCTCCCTCCTTTTTTCCTCTTCCTCTCCTCACTCCTTCCTTCCCTCCCTCTTTTCCTTTCTTTCTCTCTTCCTGCTTATTTTTTTCCTTTCTTCTCTATTTTTTTTTTTTGTTTACCTCCATTTGTTCACCCATTCTTTCCTCTTGATTGCTGTTTCTTTACTTCCAGTCCTCCCCTCTCTCTCTCTCTCTCTCTCTCTCTCTCTCTCTCTCTCTCTCTCTCTCTCTCTCTCTCTCTCTCTTGCTTTCCATCAAATCATTCATCTGAGCGAATCACCCCAAAAAGTGAAATAAAAAAATAGGAGATGGGTTAACGTCACAATTTATGGCCAATGTGTAAGCCTCTCTCATTCATTTTTTTGTCCATTTGATAACATTGTTCCAGAGTCACCAAGGGGAGCACGAAGGGATCCCTCATATTTCTGTTAGCTTACTGTTATTTGTTCACATTTTACTGGTGCCGAACTGCGATGATGGCGGCGGCGGCGGTGGTGGTGGTGGTGGTGGTGGTGAATGTGTACGCATGTTTTCATTTTCTTTTTCTCGTTCTTTGGTTTTTCTTTTATTTTTTTGGGGGTGTGTCTTTTTATCTTTTGCTTTTTTTTCATTTTTTACCTGCGTGAGTGATTCTTCTTCCTTTTTTTTTTCCTTTTCTGTTTTTTTTCTTTTTTTTTTCCTTTTTTTCAATTGGAGGAATGGTTAATGTTCAGAGATTATTGTTTTTTGGTTTTCCCTCTTAAGAGAAAAAAAAATCTTAACTTTATTTCTGCTTCTGTTTTTTTTTTTTTTCTTTTATCATTTTCTTATTATTCTTTCCATCACATAAACTTCTATCACCTTTTATCCATCCCATCACACACACACACACACACACACACACACATTTCCTTCCTTCACAACCCTCATACTAATCTCCACTGCTCTCTCTCTCTCTCTCTCTCTCTCTCTCTCTCTCTCTCTCTCTCTCTCTCTCTCTCTCTCTCTCTCTCTCTCTCTTTCCCTTCAAATTTCCTCTACCGCCACGCCCATACGTCAATCTCAGCTCGGCACATAACTCTATTATTATTTTCCCCCATTTACGAACACTTTCCCCTTGTAACGACTCCATTTTACTTCCCTCCGCGTGACGGGGGAAGGAGAGAGAGGAAGAGGGAGAGGACAGAAAGAGTGGGGGGTGAGGAAAATGGCTAGTCATAGGAGGGGACGTTGGAGGGGAAGGAGAGAGAAAGAGAGAGGGAGAGAGAGGAAAAAAGGGCAAGGCGTGCTCGTATATTCCTGGTTACAATATTGACGTTTATTATAGACCAGAACAGCCTGGAGAAGTTTTATAGCATAGTGTATATTTTCCTCCCACCAGCGCCGCCTCGCCCCGCCCCGCCCCGCCTCTGGGTTCCCCGTGACTAAGGCTGTGTTTGCTGCATCTAAGTGTCACTGGTGCTTATCGTTGTTTATTCTCCAAGTGTAAAATTGGTTTGCCATACTCGCTTCCTTTCTCTTCCTTCACTCCATTCTGGCCTTGCTTGGTCAAGTTTGTGCCTTCCCTCGTCCTTGTCTTTCTCGCCTCCTCCTCTTCCTCCTCCTCCTATACGTCAAGTAAATTCATGGTCACGTAAACTCAGGTAACCAATGTATTTTGCTTTTAGGTAAGATAGGTAAGTTTGTTTGATAGCCAGTATAGGTAAATTCAGTATCAGTAAGTCATTCTCAGTAGAACGAAATAAAGTCAGGTTTTGTAAGCATATCTTCAGCAGAGAGACAAAATGAACACTGAAAATGGATACAGAAGGTCATTTGATTACAATCCACGACTGTACCATGAAAAAAAAAAACCCTTTCCGCAAGTAGTTTCCATTATAGAATCTCAGTAAAACGAGGCAAGGCTTCCATGCTTCAGTAGGGCGAATAAAGCTCAAGAAAGAAAGGAAAGCACCATTGAATGACTCCCACACGTCCCCTTGAAGCGTCATTCCATCTGCAGGCCCAGTTCACTCCACCCAGGTACACGGGTTACTTAGTCTTTACAAGCCCCGCAGGACGCCTCTCCCAGGGTTGTGCGTCTAAGTTTAGAGGGGAAAAAAGGGATCAAGAGGGGTTCGTAGTCCGCAGTTCTTCCCCTCTTGTATCGCCGAGAACACGATGTTGTTTGCACCGCACGAGTGATGGACACGGCCTCTGTGTGCGGCTCCAGATGTAAATGTCATATAAAAAGGGAGAAAAATAGCGGAAGGGGAGATTCGAACGTGCCATATGTAAGGTGGGCCACACTATACCTGCCTATCTTCCTATACACGTATCCTAACCTAACCTACCTACCTACAAATGCACCTAACTTAACCTAACCTACCTGTCCACCAGTCCGAACCTAAACTAAACTAACCTAACCTAACCAAACCTAACCTAACCTAACCTAAACTAATCTAACCTAACCTAACCTAACCTAACCTACCGACCTACTAGCCTATACATACCTATCCTAATTTAATCTACCTACCAATACAACAAACTTATCCTAACCTAAACTTCCAATTATACACTTAACCTAGCACTACCTTCCTACACTCTCTCTCTCTCTCTCTCTCTCTCTCTCTCTCTCTCTCTCTCTCTCTCTCTCTCTCTCTCTCTCTCTCTCTCTCTCTCTCTCTCTCTCTCTCTCTCTCTCCTGATCGGGAAGAGAGCAGAGCGAGATGTCACTAATCATCTAATCAACGGGGAATTAATTTTGTGGGGCACGAGTTATCCTGCTGGCCTGGAAACGTCAATCCCAGCCAAGCCTCAGTACGGTACGAAACCTAAGCCCGTTATCGTTAACATTTCCTCATCCTGTCTCTTGCATTCAACTGGCTGTAGTGTAAGTTATTTGAGGTTTTGGTGAGGCTTTCAAGCTAAGGGTGTCTTCATGATTCTAGGGGTAACTTTTCAAAGGTTCTGCATCTTCACTGGGACAAACACTCATGAGGATATGAATTTTATTTTTCTGAGGCCTTTGAAGATGGTTCTGGTTAGGGAAAGCACTTACGTTGTCTAGAGTTACAATGATAAGCTACCCGAATGACATGTTGCAAGTAGTTAGGTAGTAAGAAGTAGTAGTAGTAGTAGTAGTAGTAGTAGTGGTAGTAGTGGTAGTAGTAGTAGTAGTAGTAGTAGTAGTAGTAGTGGTAGTAGTAGTAGTAGTAGTAGTAGTAGTAGTAGTAGTAGTAGTAGTAGGAGAGAGAGAGAGAGAGAGAGAGAGAGAGAGAGAGAGAGAGAGAGAGAGAGATGAGGGGGGAGGAGGGACGAGCACTGGCCTCAGGGATCTCCAGGCCATTGGGGGAGGGAAAGGACGCCCCTGGATTGCATCGCGTCAAGATAATGTATGATCAGAATTAATGACTTGCCTTAATGCCGCGCGACGCAATTTACTCATTTCCTTTGACTAAATGCTTTGTTCTCTCTCTCTCTCTCTCTCTCTCTCTCTCTCTCTCTCTCTCTCTCTCTCTCTCTCTCTCTCTCTCTCTCTCTCTCTCTCTAGCGTATTTTCATGTCCCGTGAGAATAATACACAAGAGAGACGGACAAAAAAATACATAAACAATTAGCAATACCAAGAAAAATTAAGATTGGTGATGTTTGATCAGTGTTGTTCGTTATAATTGTTGTGTTGTAATTTTTTTTTTTCATGGGCGGAGGAAGACAGGGTCGGTAAACCATGTAGGCAATTTCATATCATAACTTCTCGTGTTGTTGACAGTTAGTGAGTCAGTGGGATGAATGTATGAATATGAGGGGGGTTTCTCAGTCAAGGGAAATGTTGAGGACCTGAGTGAGTGAGTGAGTGAGTGAGTGAGTGAGTGAGTGAATTAGGGAGGGAGTGTATAGTTTGTGAATGCATAGTTTGTGTATGTATAGTTTGTGAATGCAGGGAATGTTGAGTAAGGTTGTGAGTGAGTGAGTGAGTGAGTGAGTGAGTGAGTGAGGTAGGGACAAACAGATGGAGGAGAGAAAGAGAGAGAGAGAAATATAGTGAGTGATAATACGACTGAAAAATATATTAACATATAAAAAGAAAAAAAAAACGAGAGAAAGAGAGAGGAAAAAACCTACATGGATGACTGATTATTCACACACACACACACACACACACACACACACACACACACACACACAACACACTCTGACCTTCAAGTAAACAGGACGAGGAGCAGACCAGAGGAATGGAGGAGAGGAGCATGCATGAGACGTTCTATTTCAGCACCGCGTCTCCCTTCACGTGTCTCCAGCCTCCTCCTGCTCCTACTCCTCCTACTCCTCCTCCTCCTCTTCCTGCTTATTGTAATTACGCTGCCCTACACAGGTGATGGCGACTGCCTGCCGACCTAACACCTGCCGAGTTTACCTGTCATGCTCTCTCTCTCTCTCTCTCTCTCTCTCTCTCTCTCTCTCTCTCTCTCTCTCTCTCTCTCTCTCTCTCTCTCTCTCTGCATGATTCTCACCTCCAGTTTCTTTGTTATTTCTAAGGAGGAGGAGCAGGAGGAGGAGGAGAAGGAGTAATAAGAGGAGTAGTAGGAGGAGGAAGAGAAGAAGGAGGAGGAGTAGAAGGAGGAGGCGGAGAATGAAAAGAGATTAATTAAAAGCGAATACAGAAAGGAATGAGAGAAGAGAAGAAAGGAGATGGAGGAGGAGAAACAATGTGAATGAGCACAAAGAGAGTGAGTAATAAAGAGAAGAAGAATGAAGAAAAACATGAATAAGAAGGGAATAGACGGAGGAATGAGAGAAAAAGGAAGAAGAAAGAAGAAAAAGCATGATACATGAGAATGGACAAGTAGACCAGAAATAAAAGGAGAACCAGGAAGAGGAGGAGGAGGAGGAGGAGGAGGAGGAGGAGGAGGAGGAGGAGGAGGAGAAGGAAGAGGAAGAAGAAGAGAAGAACGAGGAGGCGAAACAAGCATCTCAAGTCCCCACAGATAAACTTCACTACACTCCTGAAGTTATGTATGACCTTTGCACCTGTGTTGACTGTGTTACCTGTGTTGCCAGGGCAGGTGTGATGCAGAGGTGCGGGTAGAGAGGGTTGGGCAAAGGTGGAGGTGTGGAGGGAACGTTGGGAAGTGGAGGGAAGTTGAGGAAGCGGAGGAAAGACTTGATTTTGAAGGTAATGGAGTGAGGAAGAGAGAAGAGAGAGAGAGAGAGAGAGAGAGAGAGAGAGAGAGAGAGAGAGAGAGAGAGAGAGAGAGAGAGAGAGAGAGAGCAGATTGGTAGAAGGAACAAGTATTGGAGCCTATAAATAATCAACATAGTTTCTCGTCCACCACAATATTGTAGTTTATCAGTTTTTTGGGTTCTGATATTCCCTCAAAATTTGAATTCCATACTCCACCGATCGATGGATGGGACACACTGACCTCTAGAGAGTGTGTGTGTGTGTGTGTGTGTGTGTGTGTGTGTGTGTGTGTGTGTGTGTGTGTGTGTGTGTGTGTGTATGCTTCCATTATAATGAAATACGATACTTGCAATTCATAATATTCTGTTAACTTTTTACAGTGCGGCCAACAAGTCTCAGTTAAAGAAGAATTAAGATGAATACAAAAGACAAAGTACTTATGTTTTTGTCTTCTTAAGTCTTGCTAATGTCTTCGTGTACTTTTTTTATTATTTCGGGAAACTTGCATAAAAATAATTCATCATTTTATTTTGCGTGTATATTTCGTTTTTCCGCTTGTGTATTTTTTGCGTTAAGATTAATTAAACACAAGAAATAACAATGATATATGCAAAGTAGGAGTATCTAACATTTTCTCAAGGCGAGCCAAAAATAGTATCCGTATAGCTTAACAGAAACTTAACACAAACTTAATAATGTATTCCCATAACACGTGCGGTAGCGGTATACACCCACATTCACCAGTGAAGTGACATTTGAAGTTATCTCACTCAGTGCTCCCTCTGCCCATGAGAGCTTCCCACGCAGACACAAAGGAAGTCATCTCAAATAAGCTTCAGTGAACTCTGCAAAGGTTCTCTTCTCTGACCCCCTCCTGCACTTCTGTGGCAAGAGCGGCTACTCAGCGAGCTAACAAGGCACGTGAGAGCCTGAGCACCTGATTGTGCCGTGGTCAGAGCAACCGCTGAAAGGCGGCCTGAAGGGCGCGTTAGCGGGGAGCCATGCGCAGAGGACGACGGGAACCTGGGAGAGGGACTGAAGTATTTTGAGAGGATGGAGGAGGGATTGGAGTATTGGTAGGATGGAAGTGGAAGATACGGGGATTGGAAGGCCCAGGGAAGGAAGAGGCTCAGGAAATCAAACCAATCTTCTCATATATATATATATATATATATATATATATATATATATATATATATATATATATATATATATATATATATATATATATATATATATATATATATATATATAGTGACATCAAACACACACACACACACACACATACAAACAAACATTCTCTCTCTCTCTCTCTCTCTCTCTCTCTCTCTCTCTCTCTCTCTCTCTCTCTCTCTCTCTCTCTCTCTCTCTCTCTCTCTCTCTCTCTCTCTCTCTCTCTCTCTCTCTCTCTCTCTCTCTCTCTCTCTCTCTCTCTCTCTCTCTCTCTCTCTCTCTCTCTCTCTAAAAGTAATAGAAAACATTGAGACGATAATTGAGCGCAGACTGTAATCTCACATTCGTAATTTGACCGCACTGGAAGGAACAGGCTGGCGCGGCTCCTGAATTACCGGGAATGTTAATATCCCGGGACTTCTAAAGCTCCAAGGAGCGAATATAATTTGGCGCAGAACATCACTCGCCAACTTTATGGCTGCGTCTCCAGACCAAATCAATATGAAATTTCCGGAACGCGATCAGGTAGACGAGACGGAGGTGGACTTTTTTGTATATATTCATTTTTCTTATAAAAAAAAAAAAAAAAAGTTGATATCAGCAGTATATTGGTTTGAATAAGTTATGTCTCTGTCTGCGGGGATGCGAAGCTGGGGAGGTCGAGGTTCAGCAAGGCAGCGACGGTCTGAACACGGCTCTCATATTTTCCAGTGGTCAGGGAAATGCCAAATACCACGCAGCATCAATATGCAATAATTGTTGAAGAATATATTTCAAAAGGGAAATATTCGAATAACGAAAGCAACACGTAGAATGCAATAGAAACTCGTCACTTGGCCAGGTAAAATGTAAAAGAATGATACGCCACCTGTCACTGAATAGCGCCTGGTATAGTTTTGTGAAGGAAATACGCACTTGAATAAGGAAATTAACATGTAGAGAGCACACTTGATTAGATAAACCTTGAAATGCAAACCACATGCCAATGAATAGCAAGTTAAGGAATAGTTTTAGAAAGGAAACTATTTACCTCATGAATAATGAATTTAACATGTACATTGCAACAGAAGCATCACCCTTGCCGAAGTAAAGCGCGAAGTATACACCACACACCAATAACACAGCCAGTATACAGTTAGTTTTAGAAAAGGAAACAATTCAATCTAACGAAAAACGAAATGAACATGTACAACGCAACAGAAACATACTTATCCAGGTAAAACATGAAGTGTAAACTACATGCCAATAAAAAAAAAAAAAAGCAAATCTACAGATACTTTGAAAAAGGGAGAGATAGTTTTAAAAAAGTAAACTATTTAGTGCACGAAAAAAAAAATTAAATTACAATACAAACATCACGCTTGCAGATAGTTTTTAAAAAGGAAACTGCCTGAATAAATGAAAGGAAACTATGAACTGAATAAAAGAGAAACAATCTGAATAAAAAAAATAAAGAACAGAAAATCTACACACGTGGAATACAAACAGGAGGCGTCACGACAACCAACAGCACACAGCATTCAGTGCGGCAACAAGTCAAAGCAAAAGAAACCCACATTTTTTACTTCCCTCATTTTTTTTCAGGATAGAAATCTGGCACTGACTTTCCGTAATACCTCGCTCTTGCCTCATCTGGATTACGGCGTCCGGTTTCAGCTTTCTCCCTAACTAGCCGCATGTCGAAGGGAGGAAGAAAAAGATGCGTTTCTATCCGTTTATGTTCGGATACGTATATTATATTCGGATATGTCCCGATAGGTAACATTTGAGTCCGGTTTCCCTTCCTAACTAGCCACGTGTCGAAGGGAGGGTGAATATTCGGTATGTTCGGTATGTTTGTAATTGGATCTGTCCCCGTGCGCAGTGTTGCAGTGTTTGTGCTGGTGTCGAGTTGCTGGTGTCACATTTCACGATAATTCCGTTCTTGCTCCGTCACTGAAACATCCGCATTTGCACGAGAGTTAACGTAATTTCTTTGTTTTTGAAATCCATAGTCGATCTCTAATCTTGAGCATTCATTTCGTAACATTTATCGAAATATTCATAATCGCTTTGAAATTAAACCACTTCCTCGTCTCCGCATGGTGACTCGTATTCGAACTCCAAATTTCAGCATTCACCCCGTAACATTCATCGAGATATTCCTGCTTGCAATGAAATGAAAATCACCTTACTTTCACACTGTCACTCGTAAGGAGATGCAAACCCACTGGACCTGAAACTCTGAAATACCACCATTCAATCCGTCACAGGAAATCACAGAACCACACGAAGTTACTAAACACCGCTATTACGGAAACCAAACTGATCGTGAACGCAGCGAGGTAACGTCATTAAACTCGCTCACCTCCAATAAAAACACAACGTAATAAAAGCCTCGCACGTTGGGATCCAGGCAAATGTGCTTGTTAGAATACAAAGGAAAGTTTAATACTGTTGGCTTCACTGAATCCTGTCCATTCAAGCCTCTCCTTTTTTGCAGCTGGAGGAACACACCGCTGGATTTATATATTGGTCAGCGAGTAGCGAAGTATTCATTATCTCCACTCGCTGTATGAGAGGAGCGACTTGTGTGTGGTTTTAGTAGTGTGTGTGTGTGTGTGTGTGTGTGTGTGTGTGTGTGTGTGTGTGTGTGTGTGTGTGTGACGGATGGGATGTGTGTGGGGTAATGGATAGGGATGGGAGGGGAGAAGGGTAGCAGGTGTGTAACTGTCTCTCTCTCTCTCTCTCTCTCTCTCTCTCTCTCTCTCTCTCTCTCTCTCTCTCTCTCTCTCTCTCTGTTATTCTCACGTTTTCCACCTTTTTTTTCCCTTTTTTCCCTTTTTTGCACCATCCACTTCATTCACATGCATCCCTCTCCCTTTCTTTCCCTTCCTCCCACTGCGGCTCCCCCTCCCCACATCCCTTCCACTCCCTCCCCTTCCTACCCACCCAACCCTCCCTCAACCACATCGTAACTTCGAGCTCCCAATTGGCAAAAGTAATGCGGGTGTTCGTGTGACAACCAGCGTGGCGGTAGGCGAGGCATCCAATAGGCGACAGTCAGAGCTGGCACGCACCGCTTCCCGGAGATAAGGATTAACTGGCACTCAGGCGGCACCTCTTGGGAGTGAAGGGTGCGAAGGATGCGAAGGGTGAGAGGAGGAGAGTGTAAAGTGAGACCTGGGAGAGTGACAGTGATGATAGGGGGGAGAGAGAGAGAGAGAGAGAGAGAGAGAGAGAGAGAGAGAGAGAGAGAGAGAGAGAGAGAGATTATTTCGTAAAGTTGGGAGTGGTGGTTAGTTATCTCTCTCTCTCTCTCTCTCTCTCTCTCTCTCTCTCTCTCTCTCTCTCTCTCTCTCTCTCTCTCTCTCTCTCTCTCTCTCTCTCTTTGTTGCTTCATTTCCTGCTTGTTCATTTGCTCGTTTCTCAACTTTTATTCTTGCCATTCTTTTCTTTTTTTTCTTTCTTTCTTACTCTCTTTCCTGTTTTCTCTCTTTCTCTCCTGTTCGCTCCTGTTTCTTTCTTGGAGCTACTCGTATTTCTTGTTCCTTTTTATTACTATTCTCCATTTTCATTTCTGTTTTCCTTTTTTTCTTCATCTCTCTCTCTCTCTCTCTCTCTCTCTCTCTCTCTCTCTCTCTCTCTCTCTCTCTCTCTCTCTCTCTCTCTCTCTCTCTCTCTCTCTCTCTCTCTCTCTCTCTCTCTCTCTCCCACTCGCTCCTATTCTTTCACAGCTTCATAATGTCCAAACCGCCACGAGTGTTGCCACGAATCAGCGGTGACAGGAACAGAGAGACAGAGAGACAGAGAAAGAGTCGGAGAACAAGGCACCTCTCATGGACTTGTTACGGTACAGGCAGGTAGATGGGAAGGGAGGAACGGAAGGGAAGGGGGACGAAGAGGACGAGGAGGAATCAACGAACAAAAGAGAAGGTATAGGATGAAATAGTGCTGGAAAAAGAAAGGTGAAGATGAGTGGAGTATAGAGAGACTTTGAAGAGAATAGAAGGGAAGGGAATGTGAAAGAGATGATGGAAAGGGAGGAGTGGAAAGGAATCGAAGAGAGGAAAGGAGGACAATGAAGGGTTAAATAGGTAGTGTAAGAAAGAAAGATGAAGAGGAGAGAAGTTTATATAGAGACTTTAAGTGAAAGGAGAGGTGATGAAGTGAAGGAGGAGGAAAAAGAAGAGACGAAAGAAGAGAAGGAAAAGGAGTGGAAGAAAAATGAAGAAGGAAGATTGCAAAAAAAAGTAGAAGAAATGAAGGTGGAACAATACACAAATAAAATCAGAAACAGAACTAATAAATAAAGTGAACAGTGTTATGAAATACAATGAAAAGCACAATAAATGAAAATTAAAGCAGTAGAAGGAGAAAAACAAGGACGAAGAAAAGAATATAGTGTTTTTTTTTTTTCGGAAAGACTTCATTGACTGACGCGCGAAAGAACCAGTTTATCGGCTTTAATTAAGTTTCCATGGTCTTGAGGGCTTACTCTGTCACCTCCTCCTCTTCCTACCCTTCCATTCTCTCCTCCTCTTCCTCCTCCTCTTCCTCCTCCTCCTCCTCCTCCAATATCCTCTCTTGCTTCCGTAACCTTTGTTGAGCTACGCAAGGCTGTGTGGTGTCGCGTTACCCAGTGCTACGTGTTCCTTATGTGTGTGTGTGTGTGTGTGTGTGTGTGTGTGTGTGTGTGTGTGTGTGTGTGTGTTTCTCTTAAATGAAGGAGATCGACGAGACGAAATATCGGAAAAAGGGTTGTGATTTGAAAGGATCAGAGAAACCCAACGGTGAAGGAAATTGTAAGCGAGAAATTGAAAGTTTGAGTGCTGAGAATAGTTTCTGGAATGTTTTAGGGGTTCATGTTAAGAGGAATGGAATATTCAAAAGTTTCTTGCTTAAAATGGTTCCTAGGATATTTTTGATTCGATGTTAAGCGACCAAGAATATTTAAACTGTGGATGCTAAGAATAGTTCCTGGAATGTATTTTAATTTCATGTTGAGAGGACTGGAATATTTAAAAGCTTGGATGCTAAGATTTGTCTCTGCAATAGTTTTTGGTTCCATATTCATTTGACTGGAAAATCTAAAACTGGATGCTACGAATAATTCCAGAAATATAATTAACTCCGTGCTGAGATGCCTGAAATATTTAAAAATTTGGATGCTAAGAAGAGTTCCTAGAATACTTTGGCTTCCATGTTAAGGGGATTGGAAGATTTAAAAGTTTGCATACTAGTAGAAGTTCCTGTAATACCTGTCTTCCATCTTGAGAGGTCTGGAATATTTAAAAGATTAGATACTAAGAACAGTTCCTGGAATATATTTGGTTCCAAGTTGAGAGAACCCGAAAATTTAGAAGTTTGAGATCTGGAATGTATGAGAATTTGGATGCTAAGGAGAGGCCTGGAATTTTAAATGCTTGCATGCTTTGAATGTGGCTGGAATTTTTAATGTATGAATATTGAAAATAGTTTGGAAATATTTGAAAATTGTCTGAAATTGTCTAAACTAATCGAGTTTCTTTCTTGCTCCCCCCTTCACCGAGAAAGTAAATAAAATAAAAAGTAAACAAATAGATAAATAAATAAATAAATACATAAAACACACACACACACACACACACACACACACACACACACACACACACACACACACACACACACACACACACCGAAATAAAAGACTAAGGCAACGGTTCTCTTCAGCATCTCATTCTTGGTAGTGCTGAAAGTGACAATTGCATCTGGAAATCGAACTTCTGTCTAAAAAAAAAAAAGAAAGAAAGAAAAAAAAAAGAAAAAGAAAAAGAAAAAAACGTTGACACAGAACCACTGAGCAATCAACGCCCTTCAGGTTGTATGTGCGTATGTACGTATGGCTGAATGTCTGCGTTATTTGATGGCTAATTTCACTCCTATGTCTGACTAATTGCACAGCTGAGGATTTGCATAACTGGACACATGAATAATGATCTTCTTTTGTCATTACTTTTCTGTTTTGTTTGTGGAGTTTTTTGTTCTAGGCATCAGTTTTTGTTAGGTTTTTGTATAGTGGGTAACAGTTTTGTATTCCCGTTGGTATTGTGGACGTCAGTTAATATTCCTGTTTTGTGTTGTGGGTATTAGTTTGTGCTCCTGTTTTTTGTATTGTAAATGTAAGTTAGTATTCCTGTTTTGTAGCCTGGGTATCAGTTTGTATTCCTGTTACTTTGTTATTTAAATGTATGGTTCTCTGTTCTTATTCTTCCAATGCCGTTCAGACAAACAGCCGGCTACTTCTATAGCAACAAGTATTACATTTGCCTCCGTCACTTGAGTATTCATAGAGTTTTACGAATATTACTTTCTGTCTCTTTTCTCTCTCTCTCTCTCTCTCTCTCTCTCTCTCTCTCTCTCTCTCTCTCTCTCTCTCTCTCTCTCTCTCTCTCTCTCTCTCTCTCTCTCTCTCTCTCTCTCTCTCTCTCTCTCATCACCTGCTACAATTGTGATGTGGCGGAAAAAATTGTCCTACCTCTTTAATATGCAAATGTAGATAGTTACCTGTTGTAAAGCGTAATCAGATTATGTTCATTACGTCTCTCACCTTACGGGAACACGGGAACACACGATTAAGTACAGTAGAGATCACGAGTCGAGTTCTACATTCACTTACTGTACACGATCTTGCTTATTGCAGGGGCACAGGGACACATGAGTAAGTACCGTTGAGTTACGATAAGGGATCTTGTTAACTGGAGGAACGTAGGGGTAAGTACAATAGAGGTCATAAGTCGAGTAAAAATCCTACTTCTACCTACGATACTCTAAGACTCATGGAAGACAGGTATGAATTTATCACCTGTTGCTAATTAGAGGGACACGAGTACACGAAGGCAGGTAGAGTCAAGTTTCTAATGATTCAGTAAATCTTCTGCTTTCACTTACGCTATACTAAGATTCTCGGAAGACTGGTACGAACTGTTTACATTTTGCTAATTGGAAGTAAGGCTGTGGCCAGGGAAGATAATGGTAAGGAAGGGGGAGGACTGAATAGTGATCTGCTTTCTCGGACGCTAGTTTGTATTTTCATCTTATCTCCAGCATTCCACAGGCTGAAGGGGAAATTAATTAAGTATTTTAAGGGGGATTTGACTATTCTGGTGATAGATGAATAAGGATTGTACATCATAAACTTGAAAAATTCCCGTATAAGCACAACTAATCATCTTTGTGGCCTTTGAAAACACTCGTGATGACAGAGCGAAGCATTTAAGAATATTGTCCACTGTTATAAGCTTCTGCTCAGTATTAATTAAGTCTTGTAATATGCTGACAGTCTCAATAATTCTTTTTCTTTAATCAGAGGACAGTGAAAGTGAGTGTATTACGTTATCCCACTGTACACCTGAAGCCCGAAGTGATGTCACGCATTTCAAAGCTTTAGTCTGACACTGATACGTGAGTCAAATGAAAATGGAATCGTTGTTGTGACTCGCGAATGTATCCTATTGAAAAAAATGATTTATGTTATTTTTGGCGTTCAACAATTTGTAAACACAGTGACAAGGGTGTATTAATATAGAGTAAATAGAAATATAAATAAATTAATTGGTAGGGAGATAAGTGGATGGGAGAGATAGATAGATAGGTAGATAGATAGAATGATAAAATGGTGGATAGGTAGATAGATAGACAGTGTACACATAGGAACAGACACCAACAAATACTAACAATAGAAAATAGAAAGCATGTTAGGGAGGGAACGCGTGTGTGTGTGTGTGTGTGTGTGTGTGTGTGTGTGTGTGTGTGTGGCAGTGAGAGGAGTAATAACTCGGGTTAATGATGGTGGAAAGTGGAGGCAGTTGTAATAATTCGTAGTATTGCGTGGTGATGGTGGTAGTGGTGGTGGTGGTAGTAGTGGTGCTGCTGGTGGTGGTGTTAGTGGTAGTGGTGGTGGTGGTGGTGGAAAATTGTAGTCACTATGTATATTTTTAGTAAAGGAAATGAATGAGTATCTTATAAGCTCTTCTCTCTCTCTCTCTCTCTCTCTCTCTCTCTCTCTCTCTCTCTCTCTCTCTCTCTCTCTCTCTCTCTCTCTCTCTCTCTCTCTCTCTGCACAAACAACACCAACAAGGAAGGAATTATCGACGAAAATACGTTGCTGCAAAAAAAAAAAACATAAAAAAAAGTAAAACACCCCTCTTGTTTACATTGGCGTGGGCGTTTCCTGTTTATTTGCATACTGTTATAAAATTAAACTTATTGTTGAGCCTCGTTTTTTTTTTTTTTCATGTGAGAGAGGGAGGCAACAAGCGACGGAAACTACCACCACCACCACCACCACCACCACCACCACAACTACCACCACCACCAGCGCCGCGCCTACAACACAAAGGCGTTACTATTTCCTTTTCGCCTTCACATGCAGCTTATCTCCAATGCATAGAAATATCTACGAAGTCATGAGAGGGGAATGAGAAGGAGGAGGAGAAGGAGAAGAAGTAGGAAGAGGAGGAGAGGAGGAGGAGGAGGAAGAGAAGGAGCGACAACAATAACAAGGATAATGATGTGAAGGAAATAACAAGGAAGACCAGAATAAACTTGAGAGGAAGAGAAGGAAGAAAAGGAAAGAGTAGGAAAGGGAGAGAAGGGCATGCATAATAAATGGAAGGAGGAATAGGGAGGAACACAGGACACACTTAAAGGGGAAAGATTAAAATGAAAGGGAAAAGAGAGGGATGCATAACATAAGGAAAAAGGAATATAGAGAAACATAGAATAATGTTAAAAAGGGAAAGAAAGAAAGAAAAGAAAAGGAAAGAGGGCAATTTATATAAGGAAGGAGGAATATAGAGGAAAAATATGAAGGGGAATAAGAACAAAATATTAAACACTCAGCCAGTTTCAATGTTTCAATATCGTGGTAAGGTGAGAACATTATTTACTTATGTTTTCATCCTTCCCTCCCTTGCCTTTCCTCCCTCCTTCCCTCACTTACCAACCTGCATCCATTCCTCCCCCTTCCTTCATCTGTTCCTTTCTTTATCACATTCCTTCTTATTATCGCCCTTCCTTGTTCCCTCCTTCTTTCAATTACTAACCTGCATCTCTTCTCCTTCCTTTCCTTCTTCCTTCCTTCTCCTTCTCTTTCCCCTCTCTTATCCTTTCATTTGCCTATTTCCTCCTATCTATGCTTCGCGTTTCTCCCTTTTACTTGCTTTTCCTTTTCCTCTCTTTTCCTTTTTTTTTGCTTTCACATACCTTCACTCTTCCCTTCCTTCCTTCCTTCCTTCCTTCTGTTCCTTCCCTTCCTCCTTCCCTTCCTCCTTCCCCTCGTCCCTTTCCCTTCAAATGCCTTCCCTGTGCTTCACTTTAGCATATTAACGCTTTCTGTGTCTCCTCTACCTTTAGTCTTGCTCCGTTCTCTCTCTCTCTCTCTCTCTCTCTCTCTCTCTCTCTCTCTCTCTCTCTCTCTCTCTCTCTCTCTCTCTCTCTCTGACGTCATTATTTCGTCTCCTTGGTAACTGACGCTACGCAGTAGAGAGAGAGAGAGAGAGAGAGAGAGAGAGGGTTCGGGGACTGCTGAGTGAAAAGGTGGAGAGAAAGTGAAAGGAGAAATGGAAAACAGAAGATTAGGATATTAAAGAGAAGGAAAGGAATGATGGAAAAGTAGAATATAAAAGAAGAGAAGAAAAGAGATATAGGGAAAGAAAGAAGTAGAAAATGAGAGAAAAAAATATATAAAATAAACGAGTATAAGATAGAAAGAAATATAAATGAGAGAGAGAGAGAGAGAGAGAGAGAGAGAGAGAGAGAGAGAGAGAGAGAGAGAGAGAGAGAGAGAGAGAGAGAATATTGCAGGTTGTCATGAATAATAATAATGTGTAAATGTTTCCTTCCCAAGCCTCTGTAAATATGTAACTGAATGCAAATATCCATCAAAGAAATACACATGCAATATATTTCAACCCACAAACATGGGAAGCCGAAATGAATGTGGCTTATTTGGGCACCACTCCCTCTTTCTCTCTCTCTCTCTCTCTCTCTCTCTCTCTCTCTCTCTCTCTCTCTCTCTGGCTTCAAAAAGTCTAAAAAAGAGTAGTTTATGAAAATACAAGTTCGTTTTTAGATATTCTCTTCTTTAAGATGAAAAAAAAAAGTGAATAAAAAATGCAACAAATATAAGAATGCAACTTAGGTATTACACACACAAACACACACACACACACACACACACACACACACACACACACACACACACACTCTCTCTCTCTCTCTCTCTCTCTCTCTCTCTCTCTCTCTCTCTCTCTCTCTCTCTCTCTCTCTCTCTCTCTCTCTCTCTCTCTCTCTCTCTCTCTCTCTCTCTCTCTCTCTCTCTCTCTCTCTCTCTCTCTCTCTCTCTCTCCTTCTGTGTTTAAAACTGGAAAACATTAATAGCTTGCAAAAATGTGAATATAAGTCAACATATTTAGGTACAACTTTCTCTCTCTTTAAAAATGTAAAAGGGAATGGTTTATGACAATACCATTTGTTTAACTACTTTCTCCCTCTCCATTAAATAAAGTAGGAAAAGGATCTAGTATAAAAAGAAAAGGTATATATTTCAAAGTAGTACTTCTTCCTCTTAAAAAGATTAAATGAATAAATAAATAAATAAATAAAAGAATAAAAAAGTGAAAACGATAAATACTTTGCCGAAGATACAACTCTATACTGATAATCTCTGGTAGTATCGTTCGTAAAATCGTGATATTTATTTCTCCAGTTTATTTCACTTAAAAACATTCAATGGCATATAGTATACGTAACTTGATATTTTGTTTACCAGGTAAAGAATATGCGCAAAAATCACCTTTGTGCCTATACAGCTTATTCATATGCTTTCATGATTTTTCCGTTCGTGAAATTCTAAAGCAAACGAAATTTGTAAATATGAAAGTAAAGTGAAGGTAAAATTTTGGTAACACTGAAACGCGACACGAAATTTGGGGAACTCCTACGTGTATGAGAAAATTGGCACACGCGGGAAAGAGGGTCTGAGGAGCAGCCTGAAGGAGAACCCGACGAGGAAAGAACTTGCTTAAAAAAGATCAGTGGATTTTTTTTTTTTTTTCATGAAGAGCAATTTGCAATCAGTCAGCCATTAGACCACTTTGCAAGGATGATCAGTCCTTCCCTTCCCTTCTCTTCCCGTCCCTTCCTTCCTTTACCTTTCTCTCCCTTCATCTTCTGTTTCCTTTCTCTTCCCTTCCCTTCAATAATTTTCTTCCTTTTCCTGTTTCATCTTTATTTTTATTCATTTTCTGTTTAATTTCCCTTTTCCTTCTCTTCTTTTTAATTTCCTTACCTTCCTTTCTCTTCCTTTCCTTTGTTCTTCCTTTTCTTTACCTTCCCTTTTTTCGATCTGTTCCATTTCCTTCTCCTCCTTTTCCTTCCCTTCCTTTCCCTTCTCTTCTCTTCTCCATCCCTTCTACCATCTCATGATACAGGTTTCTCTCTCTCTCTCTCTCTCTCTCTCTCTCTCTCTCTCTCTCTCTCTCTCTCTCTCTCTCTCTCTCTCTCTCTCTCTCTCTCTCTCTCTCTCTCTCTCTCTCTCTCTCTCTCCCTCTGTCGTTCGCAGAAACACAGAAGGACATTGTAGTTATTTTTATCCCTCTTTTTATCCTCAGAGTTCGGGAATCGTGGCCAGGAATAGACTCGCTAGATTCTCTATACATAAATAAACCACACAATGCCGCCTCCTCTTGTCGCTCTTGGGTTCCTGGGTAAAGAAAGATCAAGAGTCGTTGCCTTATTATATTAGAGGTATGTAAATGTGAAGTGGGAAGATGGGTTTGGAAGTACTGTCATGGATAGAAGTGATGAGGGTAAGTTGTGGGCACGGAAAGAGAGAGAGAGAGAGAGAGAGAGAGACACACACACACACACACACACACACACACACACACGCGCGCGCGCGCGCGCGCACACGTACTAGGTATATAAATGAAGGGATTATAATTGTATTCTTTCCTCCGTTGACCCAGATAGTTACAATTTCACTACATCATATCCAACATTCCATACCAGGAAAGAAAAAAAAAAAAATCTTGTATCCCCTCAAGTGTAGCATCAGATTCCACAGGTGTCACACTCGTCACATATACTATTTGATTCCACCTGGTTATTGTTTTTTCTTCATCTATTAAAGGAATTGCTGATCCGTGCTGTCCTTTGAGAGCTTTTGTGTAATTTTAGCCTTCCGGATGCGTGATGAGAACTGAACTGTAAGAATATTGAAGTCTATGCCTTGAGGATCGTGTAAAGTCGAGTGTTTAAAACGGGAGTGAGAGTTGTACAATTATTTGATATGTCAGTGTATGCAGCGTCCAGTGAAGTGTTCATTTTGTTGTACATATTCTAACATTCCTGGCTTCTTGTGTCAACTCACGTCCATAATACTGGCAGGATATCAACTTCCTTCCAACATCCTATGCCTTCACGCCCACGCATCCCGTCCACATCAACACACACACACACACACACACACACACACACACACACACACACACACACACACACACGATGTAAATAACAATCAACGCAAAACAAACACAATCACAAAATCAAATAAAAAATGACCACCACATTATTTTATCCAAGAAAACTTTACAATCCCCATTCACATCACTCCACATTCACATTTCTCTCTATTTACAGCCAGTACTCTTACACCACCCCTCTCTTCCTCTTTTAAGCCCACTTTTTTTTTTGTTTCCCAGCACCCCTCACCCTCACCCTGACCTATAAAGTCTATATATATACACTCCCTTACCCTCCTCCTTCCACCACCACCACCATCACCACCATCACCACCACCACCTCCATGGCCGCCTACGTTCTAGTGAGTGAGCTTGCATCAGTATCACCTCTACCTGGAAATATCACTTATTGTCGGCGTCTCTTGCTTAAGTGAGTACGATTTGACTCCTCGGAGCAGCAAAGCAGTGTGTTACGCCCTTGAGCCACCCGATGTGACCTCTGAAGGAAGGAAGGGAGCGAAGTACGTGAAGAGGAGATAAACGGAACGAGGAGGAATAGAAAGTGCAAGGAGAGAGACGTAGAAAGAAAGTGTAGTATAGACATGGATACAACGGAAGTGGAAGAAGCAGAAGAGGAGAGAAATATGATAAGAAATGGCAGATAGGAAAAGAGAGAAAGACAAAAGAAGAAAAGAAAATATTGTGAGCAGCAGTAGGAGGAAAAGGGAAAGAGGGGAACAGAGAGGACGAAAGAGAGTATGGGTTGGGCAGAGGAGGAGATGAGGATGGATCAGGTGAGGGAAAGGTAAGAGGAGAGGAAGGTAGGGAAAGAGGAAAGAGGGAAAGGTATAGATGGAGTGAACGGAGAGCGTGAAGTAGAGAGGGGAGGGAAAAACGGAGAGGCAACAGAAAGAGCGGAGAAGGAGAATAGAAAAAAAAAATGGAGGTTTGGAGGAGGAAGAATAGTAGATAAAAAAGAAATAGTGAAATGGATGAAAAATAAATCAAAGAGAGGGAGATAGAAAGAACTGTAAAATGTAAGAGAAAAAGAGGAATAAAGAAGAAAGGGAAGGACGGAACGATGGAGAGAGAGAGAGAGAGAGAGAGAGAGAGAGAGAGAGAGAGAGAGAGAGAGAGAGAGAACAGTAAAAACCAGAGTTATGACACCACCACACCACCTCATCACCACACAGCCTCACCCAGCCGCCGCTTCAGCCTCCTCTTCACCACCTGCCTGGCCTGAAAATCGCGCCACCTTCACGTCCCTAACTTTTTGCTTCCGTTCCCGTCTACCACCCAGACCTTGAGACTTGGCGCGCGTTACTAGAGAACCAAACGTGAACCTGCACCTAATCTTTGAATCATTAGTGAACCAGTGCACAGAAGCTTCGAATAATTAAAAAAAAAACATTACATACAGAAGAAATACAAAGGTGATGGGAAAGAAGTAACAGACAGTAACTGAAGATGTAGGAGGAGGAGGAAAGGGAAAAGGAGGGGAAAGCGAAAGAGGAGGAGAGAGGGGGGATTCAGGGGTCGTGGTGGTATTTATTGAGGTAATAACACAGGGAAAGGAGAGAAGGAGAGTGGCAGGGAGAGTGGCAGGGGGAGTGGCACTTGGGGAATGCACTCCCACAGGTTTTCGCCACAAAGTTGAGGCAAGAACGTGGATGAGGGACCCTGTTAATTACTCCACAGTGGAAGAAGATCTGGTGTTGCTTCCACCCATCCGCCTGCCGTTCATCTCCTCTCCACCTCCTCCACCTCCTCCTCCTCCTCCTCCTCCTCCTCCTCCTCCTCCTCCTCCTCCTCCTCCCTCACTTCTCATCTTTCCATTTGTCCCCTAACTATTCTTCTCTTTCACTTCCTCTGTCTCAGCTTTTATCAGTTTTCTTTTCCTTTTTTTCTTTTTTTTCGTTTATCATTCATTCTTACTCCGCTTTCTTCCCTCTCTTTCATTTTTTTCTCGCTCCTCTTTTCCTCCAGTTTCTCTCTCACGGTTTTCTCTCTCTCTCTCTCTCTCTCTCTCTCTCTCTCTCTCTCTCTCTCTCTCTCTCTCTCTCTCTCTCTCTCTCTCTTATCCTCCTTCCCCGGTCTTCCTTCGTTTTTTTTCTTTTTTTAACATCATTCTTTTGTTACACTCACCCCTCTCCCTTTTTCCCTACATTCCTATCCACTGCCCTCTCCTGTCCATCTCTAACTCTCCTTCCCTTCCTTCCTTATCCTCCTCCGCAGATCTTCATTGTTTTTTCCTTCAGTTTTTTATCACCATTTTTTGCATTCTCCCCTCTCCCTTTTTTTCCCTACAATTCTGTCCACTTCCCACGTCCCCTCACTCGGTCTCCCTCAGGCTCTCTCTCTCTCTCTCTCTCTCTCTCTCTCTCTCTCTCTCTCTCTCTCTCTCTCTCTCTCTCTCTCTCTGTCGCCCTCCCTCGAGTCGCCATCCGTCAGCCGAGGGAGGGAGGGGCGGCGTTAATAAAAGCTGTAAGTCGCCTCCACGTCTTGATTCATGCCTCATACCGGGACCAGGATTTACTGCGAGGACCTCCATTGCCTCCTCTACCGCAGCCTCAGCCGCCTCCGCACGTCTCCTCTTTTTATTTTTATTTTATTTTTTATTTTTCTACTGTTTTTTTTTTTTTTTTGGCATATGTGTGTGTGTGTGTGTGTGTTCGTGTGTGTTTTTGTAGTAGGTGCCGTGAAGGGCGTAGGTAGCGTAAAGTCGCCTGTTGTTGCCTTGACGTGAGTTTTGTTTGGTGTGTTTGTCTCTTTACGGGGAGTACCAGTCTTTTCTTCCCTCCTTCCTCTTTAACAGCACTTCATAGGGACGTCACAGGAGGAGGAGGACTAGGAGGAGGAGGAGGAGCGATACTTAGCACAGTACTCGCGGCAGGCTCCCAAACACCGCCATGGGGGCCGCCAGTGACTCTCAGGCAATAACAGGAATGGACAGCGGTGGTGGAGTGAGAGTGTGATAACAGCAACGCAACTCCTTTACTTCTCTTTTACCTTAAATCAGCAAGTTAAATGTAGAGAAAGCACGCGCCCGTTACCTCCTCCGCCGCCGCGCCCTGAATGCGTTGGGTGGCGCGAGGCGAGGTGGGAGGGTCCGTTTGGCGGCCTTCAGTTGAATCTTCACTTTTTATTTCATTCACTTCAGAAAGAGGTAGGACACACTAATTGTGACTGACGGTATGTCACGACTCCACGCCTGTCTGGCTGCCTGGCTGACTGTGTGAATGAGTGGCTGGCTGTATGGCTGAGTGAGTGGCTGGGTGACTGGATGAGCGAGTGGTTGGCTTGGCGGATGGACAAATGGTGGCTGAGTGGCTGGATGCAATGGCTGTGTGGGTGAGTGGTTGATTGACTGGCTGGCTGAGTGGACGAATGGGTGGATGGCTGGCTGGATGTCTGGCTGGATGGTCGAGTGGAAAGTTAGGTGGCTAGTAAAGTGGTTGTGTGGCTGAATGGCTGGACGTCTGGACGGCTGGATGGCTGGCTGGCCCATGGATTGTACTGTAACCTTACAAGCTACTTCGGCAGTTAGGTAGTTGTTTAGTCAGTCGTCAGTGCCAGAAGGTTGTTGGTCTGGCGAGCTGGCTAACAGTCTGGCAGCTCTTCCTAAACGATTACCATTTTTGATCCGACTCACCCCTCTTCCTTTTTTCCCCCTGTCACTGTGAAATATTCCCTCATTTTCAAGAATCGTATGTGAAGGACTTTTATTTTTTGTCACTTTTTGAGGCTTCAGGAATCCCGTGACGTGCATTACTCATCGTCATCAGAGAGAGAGAGAGAGAGAGTGTGTGTGTGTGTGTGGGTGCGTCACGTTTCGAAACACAAGAGCTCAGAAATGAACCACACGAACCCGAATGACGCCAGCACGTAGCGGGGCGGCGGCTGGTTGGCGACGTGTGCTGAGTGCTGAGGACACACACACACACACACACACACACACTTCAGATAGGGAAAAGAATCTACGAAAAAAATGAGAAGGGAAGAAAGCGAACGACGTATTGTATTGGAATCTCCATAACAAGACCGATCATTTTACATATATTTTCTGTTCAATGGCTTACAAACTAAGGGATCTTTTTGGAATACAGTTTTTCTTG